>NW_024059470.1:0-35300 GCF_016432855.1 Salvelinus namaycush | reverse complement strand
GGTCGTGTTAGAGACTGAGATGGATGTGGTGATTGTGTCACCACCGTCCGTACACATTCAGAAGGACTTATCTCTCTCCGACTCGGACAGCCAGCCTCACTGACCCTGTAGGATGCTGCCTGTTCAGCTGAACCATGACAGGGATATATATATAGATGGCATGGTACATACACACACACTGAGAACCTCTGCCCACAGAAACAGCAGCAGCAGTAGTAATCTGGGTCAGACAGAGCCATAGAGTACGCTAGGAGCCAGAGAAAAGAGAGAGAGACAGAGAGAGAGGGATGGATGGATGGAAAGAGGGACACAATTATAAAACTTCAGGCAAAGTCATCTAAAAGTTCATGCTTCTTGTTACTGGCCTAGAAAGCCCTAACTTATGGTTTACCAATATCTCCTCTACTCCACCACCCCCCCCCCCTTCTCTCTCTCTTTCTGTCTGGGCCCCCTTCATTTTTGCCTTGTTTTGTTTTCCCCAATGCCCTCAAACAAACCATTGTGTTCAGTTGGGCTGGCGTATTTCAATAGCTCACAGCTTGTTGACTGAACAATGGGAGGTCATGCCGCTTCGCTCTCCACACTGGGTTCCAGGGGCAGGCTGCTACCGAGTGCTACATGACTTGGCATGTTGGGCACAGACGCCCGCCCACGCACCCCCAGTCTGAAGTTGATTTATTTAGTAATGTGTGTGGGTTCTGGAGAGTTGGGCCGCCGGGAGCTGTCAGTGTCCCGCTGTTTCAGATGCTTTCGTGACCCTTGGTAAACCCACCCAGGCCTTTCTCTCATCTGGGTTGTCCTCAATGCTCCCTCGCCTCCCATCTTCGTAAAGATCCAAGCACTGTCCTCTCACAGCATAAAACCTCTCGATCTGTCACCCTTTTCTTACCATTGATTTATTAGTTCTGCCGACCTTTCTAGAGCTCCAAGCCCCTGAGTGCTCTGTCCCAGTTTCCTGGAGAGAGGCTCACAAAACATGCCTTATCATGGACTGTACTGGAGGCATTTAGACACTGTTTGGTCCGGTTCATCTCATCTCAGTTGCTCATTGCTTTGCTAAGCTATCTTGACTATACATTGTGAAAAGTGAAAGCTATTGATTGATTGATGGCTATGACTTCTGTGTTGTTGTTTTTTTTTCAGACATATTCACTTTTCTTGCCAGGAGCCAGTAATTCCCTTTCAAAACTGCTCTGCCAGATGTCAGCCCCTTGGACAGTAATACAGCACAATAAGGAAATATTCTTCCCTCTAAACAAGTTATTTTTCCTCTATCCCTTTGGCACAAAGTCATTGAGGCTGCATTGAGACGGTGACTTATCGGTGAACCAAGCTCTGCTCAGATAATCCCTACTATTGTGTCGCTGAGTTGTTGTAATGCTGTGTCAAATGTATATTGTCCTTGGGGCGTTGGCAGTCATAATGTAAGTAACCTAATTTATGTCCCTCTATCTCCCCTGAATGCCTCTGTGTCACGCCCTGACCATAGAGAGCTTTTTATTCTCTATGTTGGTTGGGTCGGGGTGTGACTAGGGTGGGTCATCTGGGTAATTATATGTCTATGTTGGCCTGATATGGTTCCCAATCAAAGGCAGCAGTTTATCGTTGTCTCTGATTGGGGATCATATTTAGGCAGCCATTTCCCCTTTGTGCTTTGTGGGATCTTGACTATGGATAGTTGCCTGTTAGCACTATTATCAGCTTCACGTTTCGTTTGAGATTTATTGTTTTGTTTTGCTGTGAGTTTCACTTAGAAATAAAAAGATGTGGAATCCAGATCACGCTGCGCTTTGGTCCACTGATTATAACGATCGTGACAGAAGATCCCACCAACACGGACCAAGCAGCGTGGCCCGGGGAGGTAATGGCATCCTGGTCTTTGGAGGAGAATAGGGAGAGAACATCCTGGACTTGGGACGACATAATGGCAGGAGAAAAAAAAAGGACGCCAGGGTTCGCGGCCAGGACGCAAGCCCAAAAAAAACAGCCCAAAAAATGTTGGGGGGCACACGGAGTGGTCGGCGGAGCGAGGGGTGAACCAGAGCCAGTCAGGGAGTCGAGTGAGGAACTCGACGAAAGATTCCGGAGGAGAGGTGTTGGCGTTGAGAGCGCTGCAGAGCGGCGTGCTGAGGAGCGTGACACCAGTCCGGTGTCATATGCACCAGTTTTCACGCATCTGGCCTCCGGTGCGCCTCCCCAGTCCGGTACGTCCTATGTCTCCTCCACGCACTCGTCCTGAGGTGTGTGTCACCGTTCCGGTACAATATGTGCCGGTTCTACGCACCGTGTCTCCAGTGTGCCTTCCCAGTCAGGTACGTCCTGTACCTGCTCCTCGCACTCTCCTTGGAGTGCGTGTCCCCAGTCCGTCCTGTACCTGCTCCTCGCACTCTCCTTGGTAGTGCGTGTCCCCAGTCCGTCCTGTACCTGCTCCTCGCACTCTCCTTGGAGTGCGTGTCCCCAGTCCGTCCTGTACCTGCTCCTCGCACTCTCCTTGGAGTGCGTGGTCCCCAGTCCGTCCTGTACCTGCTCCTCGCACCTCTCCTTGGAGTGCGTGTCCCCAGTCCGTCCTGTACATGCCTCCTCGCACTCTCCTTGGAGTGCGTGTCCCAGTCCGTCCTGTACCTGCTCACTTACACTCTCCTTGGTGTGCGTGGCCCCAGTCCAGTATGTCCTGTACCTGCTCCCCGCACTCTCCCTTGAGGTGCGTGTCATCAGCCCGGTGCCACCTGTACCAGGCCCACGTATCAAGCCTCCAGTGCGCCTCCTCAGTCCAGTACGTCCTGTGCCTGCTCCTCGCGCTCGTCCTGAGGTGCGTGTCACCAGCCCGGTACCACCAGTGCCGGCCCCACGCACCAGATTCCGGCGACAGTTCCCAGTCAGAGCTTCGGCGACAATTCCCAGTCCAGAGCTTCCGGCGACAGTTCCCAGGACAGAGCTTCCGGCGACAGTTGCCCAGTCCAGAGCTTCCAGCGACAGTTCCAAGTCCAGAGCTTCTGGCGACAGTTTCACAGTCCGGAACCTCCAACGACGGTCCACAGTCCGGAACCTCCAACGACGGTCCACAGTCCGGAACCTCCTGAGACGGTCCCCGCACCAGAGCCGCCATTGAAGTTGAGGTATCCGCGAGCGGAGTGGGTACTTCGCCCCGCACCGGAGCTGCCACCGACGGTAGATGCCCACCCGGACCCTCCCCTATTGAGTCAGGTTTTGCGGTTGGAGTCCGCACCTTGGGGGGGGGGGGGGGGGGGGGGGGGGGGGGTACTGTCACGCCCTGACCATAGAGAGCTTTTTATTCTCTATGTTGGTTAGGTCGGGGTGTGACTAGGGTGGGTCATCTAGGTAATTACAGTATATGTCTATGTTGGCCTGGTATGGTTCCAATCAGAGGCAGCAGTTTATCGTTGTCTCTGATTGGGGATCATATTTAGGCAGCCATTTCCCCTTTGTGCTTTGTGAGAACTTGACTATGGATGGTTGCCTGTTAGCACTATTATTAGCTTCACGGTTCGTTTGAGATTTATTGTTTTGTTTTGCTGTGAGTTTCACTTAGAAATAAAAAGATGTGGAACCCAGATCACGCTGCGCTTTGGTCAGTTATTATAACGAACGTGACACTCCGTCAATATATCTTCACTCAATGTAGAGGAGAGATTGACTTTATCAAATCAAATCAAATACAACTGGTGACTACAAGTGTAGACCTTACAGTGAAATGCTGACTTACAAGCCCCTTAAACCAACAATGCAGTTCAAGAAATAGAGTTAAGAAAATATTTACTAAATTAACTTTAGTAAAAAATGTAATAAAATAAAAAAGTATCACAAGAAAATTACATAATAAAACGAGGCTATATACAGGGGGTACCGGTACAGAGCCAATGTGCGGGGGTACGGTACCGAGTCAATGTGGAGGCTATATACTTGGGGGTACCGGTACCGAGTCAATGTGCGGAGGTAGAGGTTAGTTGTTCTCAACTGGCCTACCTGGTTAAATAAAGGTGAAATAAAATAAAATAAATAAATAGTCGAGGTAATTTGTAAAGTGACTATGCATAGATAATAAACAGTCTCCTGGGGGAGAAAATGTGTTGTCATGACCTCTTCACAACTGTCTTGGTGTGTTTGGACCATGATAGTTTGTTGGTGATGTGGACACCAAGGAACTTGAAGCTCTAGACCCGCTCCACTCAGCCCCGTCGATGTTAATGAAGGCCTGTTCGGCCCGCCTTTTCCTGTAGTCCAAGATCAGCTCCTTTGTCTTGCTCACATTGAGGGAGAGGTTGTTGTCCTGGCACCTCACTGCCAGGTCTCTGACTCCTCCCTATAGGCTGTCATCAGCAAACTTAATGATGGTGTTGGAGTCGTGCTTGGCCACGCAGTCGTGGGTGAACAGGCAGTACAGGATGGGACTAAGCACGCACCCATGAGGGACCCCAGTGTTGAGGATCAGCGTGGCAGATGTGTTGTTGCATACCTTACCACCTGGGGACAGCCTGTTACTAAGTCCAGGATCCAGTTGCAGAGGGAGTTGTTTAGTCCCAGGGTCCTTAGCTTAGTGATGAGCTTTGTGTGTACTATGGTGTTGAACACTGAACAGCATTCTCACATAGGTGTTCCTTTTGTACAGGGGGAAAGGACAGTGTGGAGTGCGATTGAGATTGCGTCATCCGTGGATCTGTTGGGGCGGTGAAAATTGGAGTGGGTCTAGGGTTTCCGGCATGAGGGTGTTAATGTGAGCCATGACCAGCCTTTCAAAGCACTTCATGGCTACCGACGTGAGTGCTATGGAGCGGTAATCATTTAGGCAGGTTACCTTTGCTTTCTTGGGCACAGGGACTATGGTGGTCTGTTTGAAACATGTAGGTATTACAGACATCAGTCAGGGGAGAGGTTGAAATGTCAGTGAATACACTTGCCTGTTGGTCCGCGCATGCTTGACTACACGTTCTGGTAATCTGTCTGGCCCCGCGGGCTTTGTGAATGTTGACCTGTTTATAGGTCTTTCTCACATCGGCTGTGGAAAGCGTCATCACACAGTCGTCCAGAACAGCTGGTGCTCTCATACATGCTCAGATGTTGCTTGCCTCGAAGCGAGCATAAAAGGCATTTAGCTCGTCTGGTACGCTCGGTGTCACTGGGCAGCTTGGGCTGGGTTCCCTTTGTAGTCCATAATAGTTTTCAAGCCCAGCCACATCCGACAAGCGTCAGAGCCGGTGTAGTAGGATTCAATCTTAATCCTGTATTGACGCTTTGCTTGTTTGATAGTTCGTCTGAAGGCTTAGTGGGATTTCTTATAAGCGTCCGGATTAGTGTTCCGTTCCTTGAAAGCGGCAGCTCTAGCCGGATGTTGCACTTATTGATGAAGCCGGTGACTGAGGTGGTATACCCCTCCGTGCCATTGGATGAATTCCTGAACATATTCCAGTCTGTGCTAGCAAAACAGTCCTGTAGCGTAGCATCCGTGTCATCTGACCACTTCCGTATTGAGCGAGTTACTTGTACTTCCTGCTTTAGTTTTAGCTTGTAAGCAAGAATCAGGAGAAGGAATTATGGTCAGATTTTCCAAATGGAGGGTGAGGGAGAGCTTTGTATGAGTCTCTGTGTGTGGAGTAAAGGTGGTCTAGAGTTTTTTCCCCTCTGGTTGCACATGTGATGTGCTGGTACAAATTTGGTAAAACTGATTTAAGTTTACCTGCATTAAAGTCCCCAGCCACTAGGGGCGCCGCTTCTGGGTGATCATTTTCTTCTTGCTTATGGCCTTATAGAGTTAGTTGAGAGTGGTCTTAGTGCCAGCTTCGTTTTGTGGTGGTAAATAGACGGCTACGAATAATACAGATGAGAACTGTCTTGGTAGATAGTGCAGTCTACATCTTATCATAAGGTACTCTACCTCAGGCGAGTAATACCTCCAGACTTCTTTAATATTAGACATCGCGCACCAGCTGTTATTGACAAATTGACACACACCCCCTCTCCTTGTCTTACCAGATGTAGCTGCTCTGTACTGCCGATGCACGGAGAAGCCAGCCAGCTCTATATTATCCGTGTCGTCGTTTTGCCACGTTTCGATGAAGCATAAGATATTACCGTTTTTAATGTACCGTTGGTAGGATAGTCTTAATCGTAGATCGCCAATGATTGCACGTTGGCCAATAATACGGAGGGTAGTGGTGGTTTACCTACTCATCTGCAAATTCTTACAAGGCACCCTGCGCTCCTCCCCTTTTTCTCTGTCTTGTCTTTAAGCGAATGACAGGGATTTGGGCCTGGTCTGGAAAAATTTTGTCCAGTTCAAAGTGAGTAATTGCTGTTCTGATATCAAGAAGCTCTTTTCGGTCATAAGAGACGGTAGCAGCAATATTATGTACAAAATAAGTTACAAACAATGCGAAAAAAAATACACAAAATAGCACAGTTGGTTAGGAACCTGTAAAATGGCAGCCAACCCCTCCGGCGCCATCACATCACTACTTGTATTTGTGAGAAGTATTGACATGTTGAATGCACCAAGCTGTCTGTTTAAACTACTAGCACACAGCTCAGACACCCATTCATACCCCACAAGACATGCCACCAGAGGTCTATTCACAGTCCCCAAGTCCAGAACAGAGTATGGGAGGCGCACAGTACTACATAGAGCCATGACTACATGGAACTCTATTCCACATCAAGTAACTGATGCAAGCAGTAGAATCAGATTTTTTTAAACAGATACAAATACACATTATGCAACACCGGGGACTGTGAGAGACACAGACACATGCATACACATGCACGATTTCATATGCACTCCACATACACACAGATTCTGTGTTGTAGATATGTGGTAGGAGAGTTGTGGCCTGAGGGAACACACTTCATGTGTTGTGAAATCTGTTGTGAAATGTAATGTTGTTTTAATTGTATATAACTGCCTTAATTTAGCTGGACACCAGGAAGAGTAGCTGCAGCCTTGGCAGGAAGTAATGGGGATCCATGATAAACCCAGGAAGAGTAGCTGCTGTCTGGACAGGAACTAATGGGGATCCATAATAAACCCCAGGAAGAGTAGCTGCTGTCTTGCAGGAACTAATGGGGATCCATAATAAACCCCAGGAAGAGTAGCTGCTGTCTTGCAGGAACTAATGGGGATCCTTAATAAATACAAATACCAAACTCAAACCCAGGAAGAGTAGCTGTTGTCTTGCAGGAACTAATGGGGATCCTTAATAAACCCCAGGAAGAGTAGCTGCTGTCTTGCAGGAACTAATGGGGATCCATAATAAACCCCAGGAAGAGTAGCTGCTGCTTGCAGGAACTAATGGGGATCCATAATAAACCCCAGGAAGAGTAGCTGCTGTCTTGACAGGAACTAATGGGGATCCTTAATAAACCCCAGGAAGAGTAGCTGCTGCCTTGACAGGAACTAATGGGGATCCATGATAAACCCCAGGAAGAGTAGCTGCTGCCTTGACAGGAACTAATGGGGATCCATGATAAACCCCAGGAAGAGTAGCTGCTGTCTTGACAGGAACTAATGGGGATCCATAATAAACCCCAGGAAGAGTAGCTGCTGTCTTGACAAGAACTAATGGGGATCCAATAAACCCCAGGAAGAGTAGCTGCTGTCTTGACAGGAACTAATGGGGATCCATGATAAACCCCAGGAAGAGTAGCTGCTGTCTTGACAGGAACTAATGGGGATCCATGATAAACCCCAGGGAGAGTAGCTGCTGTCTTGACAGGAACTAATGGGGATCCTTAATAAACCCCAGGAAGAGTAGCTGTCTTGACAAGAACTAATGGGGATCCATGATAAACCCCAGGAAGAGTAGCTGCTGTCTTGACAGGAACTAATGGGGATCCATGATAAACCCCAGGGAGAGTAGCTGCTGTCTTGACAGGAACTAATGGGGATCCTTAATAAACCCCAGGAAGAGGGGCTGCTGCCTTGACAGGAATAATAAATTAACAAATACAAACAGCCTATCTGGTTCGACTCTTTGTGTCTTCTCTTGTCTCTCTGAATAGGTTAATGTATTATCGAACTCTGAGCCACACTCACACACACACACACCAACACACACAGAAACATGTGAGGACACACCGGTGCTTTCGAATTAATCAGTGCCCTCTCTGACCGACTAAAAGTCGTGTGGCCCGTCTGGAAGTCCAAATTCCCCCCGCCTGCCCACCAGAGCCCCTGTCTGGCCTTTTGGATGCGGCGGGGCTGTGTTTATGACTTTTGGGTGTCGTCCTGTCCACCCGCTTCACTGTCACCCTCACTGTAACTGCCAGGGATAGGGGGGGGGGGGGGGGGGAGATGCTCTCTCTCACAACGGCCAAATAACAGCCACATCGGATCTGGCGATCAGGCGGAGGGCCTAGATAGTGGAGTTAGGATCCAAAGCCCTGGGATGGGGGCGGAGGGGTGGACAGAACCAGTCACAGACAGGGAGACGTCACCATGGCCCAGGCTACTGCAGCCACTGATCATCACAGAGCTACTGCTTACACAGCGATACAGCTGAGACTGCACTGGAAAGAGAGAGAGGGGCTAGAGAATTACCAATATCAAATGCTGTTTTAGATTTAAACAGGCTTGTTATATATTTATGTAGAGTGGAAAATACAGGTGAGTGAGTGAGGTTTTTGCGTTTGTTCTGTACAGTGAGTGGGGGGGGGTTGCGGTGTGTTGCCAGAGAGTGGAACTAATGTGAGGTGTTCTGTGTTCCCGACACTTCAGGTTCTAAAGTGACACCGGGGGGACAGATATCAGCTTCGCGCCCAGAACCACAGGGGAAGTGCGTCCCAACTCGGCAGAGCACCAGGTCTTTGCAGCAACAGAGTTCCTCTCAGGTAAGACATCTGATACTACACTATTGTACAATTAAATCATGTTTATCCTGAACCATATCTTATATATTGATTTGGAAGCTAGTTGAGATTTGAACTCAACTCCTACAGGTGTGACTGAAGTGATGTGTTGTTCACCCTTAAAGAGATGTGTTGTTCACCCTTAAAGATATGTGTTGTTCACCCTTAAAGATATGTTGTTCACCCCTTAAAGAGATGTGTTGTTCACCCTTAAGAGATGTTGTTCACCCTTAAAGAGATGTGTTGTTCACCCTTAAAGATATGTGTTGTTCACCCTTAAAGAGATGTTGTTCACCCTTAAAGAGATGTGTTGTTCACCCTTAAAGATATGTGTTGTTCACCCTTAAAGAGATGTTGTTCACCCTTAAAGAGATGTTGTTCACCCTTAAGAGATGTTGTTCACCCTTAAAGAGATGTGTTGTTCACCCTTAAAGAGATGTGTTGTTCACCCTTAAAGAGATGTTGTTCACCCTTAAAGAGATGTGTTGTTCACCCTTAAGATATGTGTTGTTCACCCTTAAAGAGATGTTGTTCACCCTTAAAGAGATGTGTTGTTCACCCTTAAAGAGATGTTGTTCACCCTTAAAGAGATGTGTTTGTTCACCCTTAAAGATATGTGTTGTTCACCCTTAAAGAGATGTTGTTCACCCTTAAAGAGATGTGTTGTTCACCCTTAAAGAGATGTTGTTCACCCTTAAAGAGATGTGATGTTTCCACCCTTAAAGAGATGTGTTATTCACCCTTAAAGATATGTGTTGTTCACCCTTAAAGAGATGTGATGTTCACCCTTAAAGAGATGTGTTGTTCACCCTTAAAGATATGTGATGTTCACCCTTAAAGAGATGTTGTTCACCCTTAAAGAGATGTGATGTTCACCCTTAAAGAGATGTGTTTGTTCACCCTTAAAGAGATGTGTTGTTCACCCTTAAAGAGAGTACTGTACTGCTCAGTTTGGAGTGGAGGGTCTCATGCTTAGTCACACCCAGCTCTCTCTTTCTCTCGCTCCCTCTCTCCCTACCTTTCTCTCTCTCCCTCTCTTTCCCCTCTCTAATCCTATGTTATTCATGCCCTTTCCTCTGTCCCCCCTCTTTTGCCCCTCCCTCTATCTCTCTCCCTCTCTCTCTGTCCAGGCTCCATGGCGGGCGTCCCTGATCAGTGAGCTCCCAGCCCAACAACCCGCCCCAGATGATGGATAGTGGACTGATAGGAGATTCCTCAGGTAGAGTCTTTGATTCAATTGTCAATACTTGAGCTACACACATCCTACATGCTTTGCCAGAATAATACCATGCCATCCATCAGAAACACTTCACTACGTGATATTATATTAAATGGATGATGTACTTTTTTTTTGCAAACGTCATAATTGGTTATGCAGATTTTCATTCAATTTTAACGTCAAATGACGTATACAATCACACAATAAGAATGTGTGCAGACTAAAACAGATTGTAAACTGAGTGTAATACATTACAAAGACTATGCAATGAATGTAAAACATTTATTTATAAACTGGGTGGTTTGAGCCCTGAATGCTGATTGGCTGACAGCCGTGGTATATCAGACCATATACCACGGGAATGACAAAACATGTATTTTTACTGCTCTAATTACATTGGTAACCAGTTTATAATAGCAATAAGGCACCTCGGGGGGTTTGTGGTATATGGCCAATATACCACGGCTAAGGGCTGTATCCAGGCACTCCACGTCTTGTCGTGTGTTAGAACAGCCCTTAGCCGTGGTATATTGGCCATATATCACATCCCCTCGGGCCTTATTGCTATTATAAACTGGTTGCCATACTACAGAATATTACTCAGTGCCCCTTGAGCTGAGCATGCTCTGTTTTTCCACATTGGTGGCTTAGGAGTTGTGTCTGGCCTAATTTGTGCTGGCCTGAGAGTTATGGGCTGAGTTGAGTTGTGCGTCTACGATACAGCTGCGGCAGATACAACACCACCACAACCTAATGGCATGTGTCATCTCGGTGCGACTGAATCACTGCTGTAGGGCTAGTCACTCAAAGACACACACAGACACATACACACACATAAGGAAACACACACACGGAATTCTCATTACTGCTGTAGGGCTAGTCACTCAAAGACACACACAGACACATACACACACACATAAGGGAACACACACACGGAATTCTCATTACTGCTGTAGGGCTAGTCACTCAAAGACACACACAGACACATACACACACATAAGGAAACACACGCACGGAATCCTCTTTACTGCTGCGTTTCCCAAACTCGGACCTGGGGACCCCAAGGGGGGCACGTTTTGGTTTTGGCCCTAGCACTGCACAGCTGATTCAAATAACCAACTCATCATCAAGCGTTGATTATTTGAATCAGCTGTGTAGTGTTGGAACAAAAAAAACAAAACGTGCACACCTTAGGGACCCCAGGACAGAGTTTGGGAAACGCTGCATTACTGTGTCACTTTCTCGCTGTCTGTGACATTTCGGACTGCACTCGCCTCAGAAAGTGTTGCTAGGCCGTCCTGACTCAGGGGCCCTTATTGATGAATAGAACTCAGTTTAGGGGGGCTCATTTTCACGTCTCCGTCCCTCGTTTCTGCATCTGAAAGGCCTCGTTCTACATTAATCATCTTTTGAACTTTCCTCAATGAGCGCTTCAGATTGATAATGTCTCGTTCTGTCTGCCTATTCATTGGTCTCTCAGAGGTTGATCTAAGCTCTGATTGGTCCTGGTCTCAGACTAGAAGTGCTGATCTAGAATCAGTTTTGTATTTTAGATCACAATGAATAGGATTACATGGACAGAGGTGGGGCTGATCCTAGATCATACTACTCTGAGACCCTTGGCGAGTACGGATGCTGATTGCATCTCTGTGTGGCAGGTTTCTCCCAGCCTGCCATGGGGGTGAATATGGACATGGGGATGGCTCTACTATCGGCAGAGAGGCCTCCCAGCATCGCTGAGCACCAGAAGCCCAAGGACATGTCTGCAGGTAGAGGAAACACACACACATATCAATAACAGTACCTACCTCAGTGCCAAGTTACATACCTCTCAGTACCGACCTACCTCAGTGCCAAGTTACGTACCTCTCAGTACCTACCTACCTCAGTACCAGTTACATACCGCTCAGTACCTACCTACCTCAGTGCCAAGTTACATACCTCTCAGTACCTACCTACCTCAGTGCCAAGTTACGTACCTCTCAGTACCGGACCTACCTCAGTGCCAAGTTACATACCGCTCAGTACCTAACTACCTCAGTGCCAAGTACTTACCTCTCAGTACCGACCTATCTCAGTACCAAGTTACATACCGCTCAGTACCTAACTACCTCAGTGCCAAGTTACGTACCTCTCAGTACCTACCTATCTCAGTACCAAGTTACATACCGCTCAGTACCTAACTACCTCAGTGCCAAGTTACGTACCTCTCAGTACCTACCTACCTCAGTGGCAAGTTACATACCTCTCAGTACCCTACCAACATCTTCAGCCAGCTCTTAGGGCCTATGTGTATGTCTTTCAGTATGTCTGCCTCTGTCTGCCTCTGTCTGTCTCTCTCTCTCTCTCTCTCTCTCTCTCTCTCTCTCTCTCTCTGTCTGTCTGTTTCCTATTGGGCATGCATGTATGGCATTTGTAAAAGTCAATATGCAAACTAGAGGGTGTGCCACAAATCCTGAATAGCCGTTGCCATCTGTCAGCCCGGCCCATCCCCTCACCCCACTTATCTATCTGAATGTCTCATCATACCGGTGCCGGCATACCCAGCGGCAGCCAGCCCCTACCCCTCCTCCATACCTCATGCCCAGTTCAGTTGATGAGGTCTGGGTTTTGGCTGAGGGCTTTATGGGCTTAGAGCATCAGGAACCCCCCCCCCCCCCCATGGGGTTCATTTCCCAGTCCAACTCCACTCCTCTGTAGACTAGACTAGAGCATCCTCACACGGGGCACCAATGGAATTTATTTGCTAATACCCTCTCTTGTCCACTGAGGGGCGCTATAGCTAGAGCTGTGGTTATCTCACGCCACTCACCGGGGGAAACCCCTGCTGGAATACGTTACACCGTAGACCTTCCGATGGTATAGAATACTGTATGTCATAATGTTGTGGCTATTGTCACTCAGCATTCTCCTAATACCCCAGGGTTCACATGGCTATAGCACAACTGAGACCCGTGTTAGGTTACTACACAGTAAGTTGGTCTGTACCGTGTCACAGTGTTAGGTTACTACACAGGAAGTGGTCTGTACCGTGTCACAGTGTTAGGTTACTACACAGGAAGTGGTCTGTACCGTGTCCCAGTGTTAGGTTACTACACAGGAAGTGGTCTGTACCGTGTCCCAGTGTTAGGTTTACTACACAGTAAGTGGTCTGTACCGTGTCACAGTGTTAGGTTACTACACAGTAAGTTGTCTGTACCGTGTCACAGTGTTAGGTTACTACACAGGAAGTGGTCTGTACGTGTCCAGTGTTAGTTCCCCAGTGTTAGGGTACTACACAGAAGTGGTCTGTACCGTGTCCAGTGTTAGGTACTACACAGTAAGTGGTCTGTACCGTGTCACAGTGTTAGGTTACTACACAGTAAGTGGTCTGTACCGTGTCACAGTGTTAGGTTACTAACACGGAAGTGGTCTGTACCGTGTCACAGTGTTAGGTTACTACACAGGAAGTGGTCTGTACCGTGTCACAGTGTTAGGTTACTACACAGGAAGTGGTCTGTACCGTGTCCCAGTGTTAGGTTACTACACAGGAAGTGGTCTGTACCCGTGTCCCAGTGTTAGGTTACTACACAGGAAGTGGTCTGTACCGTGTCCCAGTGTTAGGTACTACACAGTAATTGGTATGTACCGTGTCACAGGTGTTAGGTTACTACACAGTAAGTTGTCTGTACCGTGTCACAGTGTTAGGTTACTACACAGGAAGTGGTCTGTACCGTGTCCCAGTGTTAGGTTACTACACAGGAAGTGGTCTGTACCGTGTCCCAGTGTTAGTTTACTACACAAGAAGTGGTCTGTACCGTGTCACAGTGTTAGGTTACTACACAGTAAGTGGTCTGTACCGTGTCACAGTGTTAGGTTACTACACAGGAAGTGGTCTGTACCGTGTCACAGTGTTAGGTTACTACACAGTAAGTGGTCTGTACCGTGTCCCAGTGTTAGGTTACTACACAGTAAGTGGTCTGTACCGTGTCACAGTGTTAGGTTACTACACAGGAAGTGGTCTGTACCGTGTCCCAGTGTTAGGTTACTACACAGGAAGTGGTCTGTACCGTGTCCCAGTGTTAGGTTACTACACAGTAAGTGGTCTGTACCGTGTCACAGTGTTAGGTTACTACACAGTAAGTGGTCTGTACCGTGTCACAGTGTTAGGTTACTACACAGTAAGTGGTCTGTACCGTGTCCCAGTGTTAGGTTACTACACAGGAAGTGGTCTGTACCGTGTCCCACTAGCCTGTTTGTGTGAAAGAGTTGTAGGATGCAAACAGATTGAAAGCCTGTGTAACGTTCATCGTTGGGAGAAAGAGAGGAGGACAAAGGTGCAGCGTGGTAAGTATTCATTATCTCTTTTAATGAAAACGAATACTCGAACAAAAACAACAAAACAACGAGAACGAAACGAAACAGTCCTGAGCGGTGAAAATACAAAACACAGAACAGAAAATAATCACCCACGAAACACAGGTGGAAAAAAGGCTACATAAGTATGATTCTTAATCAGAGACAACTAACGACACCTGCCTCTGATTGAGAACCATACCAGGCCAAACGCAAAACACAACATAGAAAACGAACATAGACAACCCACCCAACTCACGCCCTGACTATACTAAAACAAAGGACATAACAAAAGAACTAAGGTCAGAACGTGACAGCTGAGGGTGAAAGATCAACTTTGCAGGCATCCTGCCTCTGGAATGATTCAGACTCCTGAGCTTGCCTGTGTTGTAGAGAATAATTCGTTCGGAACTCGATATGGCAAAACGAATTTGATCAGTACAATATCTGAATGCATATTGCGTTCATGTTTATCCCTGAAAGAACCCTCTTGCTAGTGAGGGGGGGGGGGGGGGGAAGTGTCCTGGCTGTTATGACTCAACAATGCAGCACACCCCTCCCTCGTCAGAGACACTCATGGGAAGCATAACTACCACAACAATTAGCAAACAAAAACATCCTCTGCTGCAGAAGTCATTACGTATTAATGTGTCACGTCTTAGTCATGGTTATGGTGAGGTGCCTTATGTTTCCAATGTTACCGTTAGCCTAGCATGGTAGTTAGCTAGCTAAGCGTGTGTGTGCGCTGAGCGAGGTTGCGAGGGGAAGTGCTAGGAACCCAGTGGAACAGAAGTGTTTGCAGTGACTCCCAGTACATGTAAAAACGACATCCTTCCGCTGCATTAGTCATGGAGCCAGCGCGCAGCCAGACACATGCAACCTGTAGGGATGCTGTACCACATCAACCATGGTTCTGTACATAGAGAGAACCACGACGGCTACCGTCCTGTTGCTGTTCATCACGTTAACAGCTCTCCAGAGCATCGAGGGACGGCTCTAAGTGCTGCTTTATTGTCACCCGTCTCTGCTCTTAACATATTACGTCAGTCTTGTCGTGTGTGTGTGTGGTTGATTCATGTAAATACGACTAGAGAGAGATAAATGTTATAGGGCACCACAAAGAGATGTTCCGTTAGAGTTCTACCATTCAGAGAGACAACTGAGGCACATTGAGCCAGCCTTGGGTAATCATTCCTCTAAATCCATCCCCCTCCATCGCTCCATTCCTCCATCCCTCCATTTCTCCTCTCCTCAGAACGAGCACAGCTTTAATGAGCAACTTGGCAGCACGGGGCTCTATAATTTAACTAGCTACCTCATCATTCTAAACAGTCCAGAAAAAAACAAACAAGATATGATTGACCTTATAAACTGGGTGGTTCGGGTCCTGATGCTGATTGGCTGACAGCCGTGGTATATCAAACCGTATACCATGTGTATGACAAAACATGTATTTTTACTGCTCTAATTACGTTGGTAACCAGTTTATAATAGCAATAAGGCCCCTCAGGGGTTTGTGGTATATGTTCAATATACGCACGGCTAAGGGCTTTAGCCAGGCACTCCACGTTGACTGTGGTATATTGACCATATACCACACCTCCTCTGGCCTTATTGCTTCAATAAAACTCTACGTCTGATTTACTGCACGATGTTGTTCTAGAAATGTACAAAGATATTTTGTGTTTCCTGCTTTTCATAGCTGTGTTTATGTTTGTGCATGGTACTGTGTATTGTACTGTGTATTGTACTGTGCATTGTACTGTACATTGTACTGTGTATTGTACTGTGTATTGTACTGTGTATTGTACTGTGCATTGTACTGTGTATTGTACTGTGTATTGCACTGTGTATTGTACTGTGCATTGTACTGTGCATTGTACTGTGCATTGTACTGTGTATTGTACTGTGTATTGTACTGTGGCATTGTACTGTGTATTGTACTGTGTATTGTACTGTGCATTGTACTGTGCATTGTACTGTGCATTGTACTGTGTATTGCACTGTGCATTGTACTGTGTATTGTACTGTGTATTGTACTGTGCATTGTACTGTGTATTGTACTGTGTATTGTACTGTGCATTGTACTGTGCATTGTACTGTGTATTGTACTGTGCATTGTACTGTTTATTGTACTGTGTATTGTACTGTGCATTGTACTGTGTATTGTACTGTGCATTGTGCTGTGCATTGTACTGTGCCTGTTTCTGTGTGCTTGACCAATACCTGTGTTTATGTTTGTGCATTGTACTGTGCATTGTACTGTGCATTGTACTGTGTATTGTACTGTGCATTGTACTGTGCATTGTACTGTGTATTGTACTGTGCCTGTTTCTGTGTGCTTGACCAATACCTGTGTTTACGTTTGTATTTCTTGCATTCAATCACCCACTCACTATGAAGTAAACACATCTTTCTCCTCCTCCTAAAATCCCATTCAGTACTCCAGCATGTCCCTGGGGTAACACTGAGTCACAGTATCACCCTTAAATCCCTCCCTGTGACTATTCATTCACACAGGAGCACAAAGGCAACGGGCCAATTAGAATGCCTGAGTGAGTTATACCCATGTTGCATTTTGAGTGTTCAGTGGCAAGTTACAAGTTGCAGCCCCTGTACAGAGCCAGTTCCGTTACGTTGAATGGACCTCCAATGAGCGTCCACAGCTGCACACTGTGACTGTTACTACTCTCATGTCTTAGACTGCACTGTTGAATATGGTTTTGAGCCCTTTGAAGTTCACGATTTTGTCTGG
Source organism: Salvelinus namaycush (assembly GCF_016432855.1). Classification (NCBI taxonomy): domain Eukaryota; kingdom Metazoa; phylum Chordata; class Actinopteri; order Salmoniformes; family Salmonidae; genus Salvelinus; species Salvelinus namaycush. The sequence goes on along the minus strand of NW_024059470.1, from coordinate 18,135 downwards.
TTGAGAAATGCATTGCGAGAGAGAGTGAAAGCGTGAGTACAGTGCCTTTGGGAAAGTATTCAGACCCCTTGACTTTTTCCACATTTTGTTATGTTACAGCCTTATTCTAAAATGGATATCATCAAAAAAAATCCTCAGCAATCTACACACAATACCCCATAATGACAAAGCGAAAACAGTTTTTTTATTTTTTATTTATACAAAAATGTAACAGAAATATCTTATTTACATAAGTATTCAGACCCTTAGCTATGAGACTATAAATTGAGCTCAGGTGCATCCTGTTTCCATTGATCATCCTAGAGATATTTCTACAACTTGATTGGAGTCCATCTGTGGTAAATTCAATTGATTGGACATGATTTGGAAAGGCACACACCTGTCTATATAAGGTCCCACAGTTGACAGTACATGTCAGAGCAAAAACCAAGCCATGAGGTCAAAGGAATTGTCCGTAGAGCTCCGAGACAGGATTGTGTCGAGGCACAGATCTGGGGAAGGGTACCAAAAAATATCTGCAGCATTGAAGGTCCTCAATAACACACTGGCCTCCATCATTCTTAAATGGAAGAAGTTTGGAACCACCAAGACTCTTCCTCGAGCTGGCCGCCCGGCCAAACTGAGCAATCGGGGGAGAAGGGCCTTGGTCAGGGAGATGACCAAGAACCTGATGGTCACTCTGACAGAGCTCTAGAGTTCCTCTGTGGAGATTGGAGAATCTTCCAAAAGGACCACCATCTCTGCAGCACTCCACCAATCAGGCCTTTATGGTAGAGTGGCCAGAAGAAAGCCACTCCTCAGGAAATGGCACATGACATCCTGCTTGGAGTTTGCCTAAAGGCACCTAAAAGACTCTCAGACCATGAGAAACAAGATTCTCTGGTCTGATGAAACCAAAATTGAACTCTTTGGCCTGAATGCCAAGCGTCACGTCTGGAGGAAACCTGGCACCATCCCTACTGTGAAGCATGGTGGTGGCGGCATCATGCTATCAGGATGTTTTTCAGCGGCAGGGACTGGAAGACTAGTCAGGATCGAGGGAAAATGAATTGAGCAAAGTACAGAGAGATCCTTGATGATAACTTGCCCCAGATTGCTCAGGACCTCAGACTGGGGTGAAGGTTCACCTTCTAACAGGACAACGACCATAAGCACACAGCCAAGATAACGCAGGAGGAGCTTCGGAACAAGTCTCTGAATGTCCTTGAGTGGCCCAGCCAGAGCCCTTACTTGAACACGATCGAACATCTCTAGAGAGACATGAAAATAGCTGTGCAGCAACGCTCCCCATCAAACCTGACAGAGCTTGAGAGGATCTCCAGAGAAGAATGGGAGAAACTCCCCAAATACATGTATGTCAAGCTTATAGCGTCATACCCAAGAAGACTTGAGGCTGTAATCGCTGCCAAATGTGCTTCAACAAAGTACTAAGTAAAGGGTCTGAATACTTATGTAAATGTAATATATATATTTTAATTGTTATAAATTTGTAAACATTTCTAAAAACCTGTTTTTGCTTTGTTATTATGGGGTATTGTGATGTCATTATGGGCTATTGTGATGTCAATATGGGGTATTGTGATGTCGATATGGGGTATTGTGATGTCAATATGGGGTATTGTGTGTAGATTGATGAGAAAAAAACACAATTGAAAACATTTTAGAATAAGGCTTTAATGTAACAAAATGTGGGAAAAGTCCAGGGGTCTGAATACTTATGCACTGTAGAAACCTGCTTTAAACTCTCTTCCCTCTTCACACACAAGGTGCCCTGGGCGATGGCTGGACAGACAAGGCTTGCATTCCCACCGACCTGCCGTTCACCCCAAGCTGCTCCACAATGATCAGTCACCATGCAAGCCACCTGGCGGCCAGCCCCGAGGACCTTCCTGACTGTGGCCGGCCCCACCGAGAGGCCTTGGCCATGGGGGAGGAGATGGAGAGCAACGAGGGAAATGACTGCAAACAACAACAACAGCAGAAGAAGAAGAAGAAGAGGAGGCCCCGAGACGAGGTGTACGACAGGGGCCAACCGGAGACTCAGGCTGAGAACACAATCCCGTCAGAGGGCCACCACAGGGTCTCCCCCCGCAAGGACAGGGACAGGATGGTGGGGGGCTGGGAGCAGGAAGAGCCAGGGAGAAGTGGAGGCAGGGGAAAGAGGGGCAAGAGCAGGAAGAAGCTTCCAGAAGAGTGGGGGTTTACAGCCGAGCCCTTCGTGCCCTCCTCTGCCACTCACCTCCCTGAGGGGGTGTTAGACCAACTAGCGCCCCCCATCGCCCACCCCCAGCCCCTGGAGAACCCCTACTCTAGCATGGGTAACATGGGGCTGATCCCTGCCAGTGAGGACCTCTTCCCTCCATCTCTCACCCAGAATCTGCTCCCTCTCATGGCCCCCAACCAGTCAGGGAGACTTCTCGCCCAGAGGCACCTTCCCCATGGCCACGTGTCCTGGAGACACATTCACCGCCAGCTACCAATACCTGCTTATGGATACAGAGACTGCCAGCCTGGGTAATGACAAAGAGGCTTTCTCCCCAACTTTTTCCCTAGATTCCCCAGTTCATGAGTCAGGGGTCAAAGTGATGTTTGATCATGACACCTCAATGCAGGATGTCCATATTGAAGATGCCATGAGTTTTAGCCCCACCCACCAACAAGATCGTGGCCTATCACCATTGGAGAAGCCTAGTGAGCTCACAGCGACCGCACCCCCTTTCTCCCCCTCCGACAGCTCCTGGCTCATCAACGACTACCACTTCAACAACAACAACAACTGCTTTGAGTTCAGTGACATCACTCCAGCGTGCTACCTACCTGTGGGCCTGGCATTCGACACACCCAGCCCAGTCCCGCTCCGCTGCCCCAAAACCATGCCTGAATTCTACCCCAGGGGGGCAAAAAGGCCAAATCCCCATCACAGAAGATACCAAAGAAGTCCCGCTCCTCCTCCTCCTCTTCCACCAAAAGCCCCACCTCACCAGGTTCCGGTCTGAACCCCACCGCCCAGTCCTTCTTCCCCTGCTTCGCCAACCCCACAGAGCCCCTCACCGTGGTGGTGGCCCCAATGTCAGAAGGTTTGTTGCAGTGGTGTGTGATGTTCACTAGGAGGATTAGAGGAGTCGACCAATACCTTGCATGGGCATGTGGCTCTATGGCTGGGCTGGGACCGACCCAATAGCCCAGTCTAGACAGCCTGACTGACTAACTAAGATACACTCTGTCCGAGGGGCGTGGTTTGGCTTTTTTGGGGAGTTTTCTCTTACCCACAAGGCACTGCTGCGTCTGGGCAGTGCTGGAGTGTTTCTCATTAACCCTGTGTTGTCCAGGGTGTGCTACTAACTACCACACATCACCACATGCAGTGTCACCAGTTTCACTCTCTCTCTGTCTTCCTTTCTGCTGTGTCCCGGTGTCTCTCTCTCTCTCTCTGTCTTCCTTTCTGCTGTGTCCCGGTGTCTCTCTCTCTCTCTCTCTCTCTCTCTGTCTTCCTTTCTGCTGTGTCCCGGTGTCTCTCTTAGTCTAGTATGTTGGAGGTCCATGACTTCTTCATGTCTTCTTATCCTCACTGTTGAATTAAAAGATTTCTTCCCTCCACGCTGTCTCTTCTATAGCTAACATTTCGTTCAGAGAGGAGCCTCTAAACAGTTCTCTGTGGATGTTTTGTCCAAACCACTGCAATGCATGACCGCTCACTAACCAAAAACACGTCTGAATGAATATACACTCAAATCAGATCCCATGTTGATTGTTATTACCTCTTTCTTTCGTTCCATGTCCTGCCGATTCCCTTCTGCCTCCACGACGGCCACCACAACAGGTGAGTCAGGAAATCTACGTGATCTCTATGGGGCGTAGATTGTGGGAAATAGATTGTGGAACATTGTTTAAATAGATTGTAGCAAAGTCTTGCGTTGCAATGCACCACAGTGACACAAACCCTTCAAGACAGGGCGAGGCAGGGCTGAAAACAGATGGCTTGAGGCTGAATCCAAGGATAAATCAATGTGAGGGATTGCAGGTGCTGTCGCTGTGACTATGTCCAGGCCAGGGTAGATATATACTGTATACAGCGGCAGGCGGGGGACACTAGGACAGGAAAGTGGAATATAGAATAGTATTGAGAGAGATGTTGTTTTAGGACCAGATGCTGCTGGAAGTGGTGTTGGAGGGCCAGTAGGAGGCACTCTTTCCTCTGGTTTAAAAAATGCCCCAGGGCAGTGATTGGGGATGTTGCCCTGTGTAGGGTGCTGTTTTTCAGATGTGACGTTAAACAGGTCTCCTGACTCTCTGTGGTCACTAAAGATCCCATGGGACTTATTGTAGGAGTAGGGGTGTTAACCCTGGTGTCCTGGCTAAATTCCCAATCTGGCCCTCATACCATCATTGCCACCTAATCATCTTTAGCTTACAATTGTCTCATTCATCCTCCCCTGTAACTATTCCCATATCGTTACTGTAAAGGCCTACACACGCAAACAGCCTACACACGCCAAACCAGCCTACACACGCCAAACAGCCTACACACGCCAAACAACCTACACACGCCAAACAGCCTACACACGCCAAACAGCCTACACACGCCAAACAACCTACACACGCCAAACAACCTACACACGCCAAACAACCTACACACGCCAAACAGCCTACACACGCCAAACAGCCTACACACGCCCAAAACAACCTACACACGCCAAACAGCCTACACACGCCAAACAGCCTACACACGCCAAACAGCCTACACACGCCAAACAGCCTACACACGCCAAACAACCTACACACCAACACCTACACACGCCCAAACAACCTACACACGCCAAACAGCCTACACACGCCAAACAACCTACACACGCCAAACAGCCTACACACGCCAAACAGCCTACACACGCCAAACAGCCTACACACGCCAAACAGCCTACACACGCCAAAACAACCTACACACGCCAAACAACTACACACGCCAAACAGCCTACACACGCCAAACAACCTACACACGCCAAACAACCTACACACGCCAAACAGCCTACACACGCCAACAGCCTACACACGCAAACAGCCTACACACAGCCTAACAGCCAAAAGCCTACACACGCCAAACAGCCTACACACGCAAACAGCCTACACACGCCAAACAACCTACACACGCCAAACAGCCTACACACGCCAAACAGCCTACCACCCAACAACCTACACAACGGCCAACAGACTACACACAGCCAACAGCCTACCACACGCCAACACTACACACAGCCAACAACTACACACGCCAAACAACCTACACACGCCAAACAGCCTACACACGCCAAACAGCCTACACACGCCAAAACAGCCTACACACCCAAACAGCCTACAACACGCCAACAAGCCTACACACGCCAAACAACCTACACACGCCAAAACACCTACACACGCCAAACAGCCTACACACGCCAAACAGCCTACACACCAAATGGTTTTGGGGTGCGGGCAGATAACTTTACGTCGATCCACAGAGGCAAAAAGGACAATGTTGTAGTTTAATTCAATAAGAGAAAAGCTGCAAAATGTAGAGTTGAAAATAAAGAGAAGGGAAGGCCAGAAAAGTCATGTTTGGGAAAGATTTGGTGAAGCGGCAAAAGAGGATTATGTGTGATGATTGTGAGGAGCTATACACATTTGACAGTCACAAGACGGGGCCTGTGGCACGTCACGGGAACTGTAGCCTACTGTTCCGATGGGTTAAATGGAATCTGATGGAATCTGAAATATGGACCCTGACTGTAGGTCAGTGGTGGAAAAAGTGCCCAAGTGTCATACTTGAGTAAAAGTAAAGATACCTTCATAGAAAATGACTCAAGAAAAAGTGAAAGTCACCAAGTAAAATATTACCAAGTGAAAAATAATGTAATTGCTAAAATATACTTAAATATCAAAAGTTATAGTTGAAGTAAAAAGTAATTTCAAATTCCTTATATTAAGCAAACCAGACAGAACCATTTTCTTGTCTTTATTTTTGACGGATAGCCAGGGGCACACTCCAACACTCAGACATTATTTACAGATAGCCAGGGGAATACTCCAACCCTCAGACATCATTTACAGACAGCCAGGGGCACACTCCAACACTCAGACATAATTTACAGAGAGCCAGGGGCACACTCCAACACTCACACATAATTTACAGATAGCCAGGGGAACACTCCAACACTCAGACATCATTTACAGATAGCCAGGGGAACACTCCAACACTCAGACATCATTACAGATAGCCAGGGGAACACTCCAACACTCACACATAATTTACATATAGCCAGGGGAACACTCCAACACTCAGACATCATTTACAGATAGCCAGGGGAAACACTCCAACACTCAGACATAATTTACAGATAGCCAGGGGAACACTCCAACCCTCAGACATCATTTACAGATAGCCAGGGGAACACTCCAACCCTCAGACATAATTTACAGATAGCCAGGGGAACACTCCAACACTCAGACATAATTTACAGATAGCCAGGGGAACACTCCAACCCTCAGACATCATTTACAGAGAGCCAGGGGAACACTCAGACATCATTTACAGATAGCCAGGGGAACACTCCAACACTCAGACATTATTTACAGATAGCCAGGGGAACACTCCAACACTCAGACATCATTTACAGAGAGCCTGGGGAACACTCCAACACTCAGACATCATTTACAGATAGCCAGGGGAACACTCCAACACTCAGACATTATTTACAGATAGCCAGGGGAACACTCCAACACTCAGACATCATTTACAGATAGCCAGGGGAACACTCCAACACTCAGACATAATTTACAGATAGCCAGGGGAACACTCCAACACTCAGACATCATTTACAGATAGCCAGGGGAACACTCCAACCCTCAGACATCATTTACAGATAGCCAGGGAACACTCCAACACTCAGACATCATTACAGATAGCCAGGGGAACACTCCAACACTCAGACATCATTTACAGATAGCCAGGGTAACACTCCAACACTCAGATATCATTTACAGATAGCCAGGGGAACACTCCAACACTCAGACATCATTTACAGATAGCCAGGGGAACACTCCAACACTCAGACATCATTTACAGATAGCCAGGGGCACAGTCCAACACTCAGAGATCATTTACAGATAGCCAGGGGCACACTCCAACACTCAGAGATCATTTACAGAGAGCCAGGGGAACACTCCAACACTCACACATAATTTACAGATAGCCAGGGGAACACTCCAACACTCAGACATCATTTACAGAGAGCCAGGGGAACACTCCAACACTCAGATATCATTTACAGATAGCCAGGGGAACACTCCAACACTCAGACATAATTTACAGATAGCCAGGGAACACTCCAACACTCAGACATCATTACAGATAGCCAGGGGAACACTCCAACACTCAGACATAATTTACAGATAGCCAGGGTAACACTCCAACACTCAGATATCATTTACAGATAGCCAGGGGAACACTCCAACACTCAGACATAATTTACAGATAGCCAGGGGAACACTCCAACACTCAGACATCATTTACAGATAGCCAGGGGCACAGTCCAACACTCAGAGATCATTTACAGATAGCCAGGGGCACACTCCAACACTCAGAGATCATTTACAGAGAGCCAGGGGAACACTCCAACACTCACACATAATTTACAGATAGCCAGGGGAACACTCAAACACTCAGACATCATTTACAGACAAAGCATTTGTGTTTAGTGAGTCTGTCAGATCAGAGGCAGTAGGGAAGACCAGGGATATGCTCTTGATAAGTGCGTGAATTAGACCATTTTCCTGTCCTGCTAAGCATTCAGAATGTAACCGGTACTTTCAGGTGTCAGGGAAAATGTATGGAGTGAAAAGTACATTATTTTCTTTAGAAATGTAGTGAAGTAAAAGTTGTCATAAATATAAATAGTAAAGTACAGATACCCATAAAAACTACTGAAGTAGTACTTTAAAGTATTTTTCTTAAGTACTTTACACCACTGCTGTAGGTCTTAAACCTCTCACATAGCCTCAATATTAACTCTTCCAGAATTCTTGCAGTAAAATGATATGCAAAATGTTGACTCGAGAACAGATATGGAGAAATATGGTTTATTTCTTTCAGCATCTTGAGAGAACGTGAATGTGCAGTTAGGGAACATCTGTGGAGGTGTTGTCTTTATCAGCATCATAAAAGCTGATCGTATTTCAACCACATAAAATATGTATCCAAGCCTAACTGAAATCTTATCAGAAACGTGACATTTTCACAGCTTTCTATTTGCTTATAACCGGTCAAACTGATGTCGTTTGGACGTTTTGCACAGAAAATATTTCCAGTTTGTTTTGTTATTGCATTTACTCCCCGGTCCCTAAATGTCTTTGCTCCGCAAAAAAAAGCAGAGATGACAGAGAACTTTACTGATGTCAACTAGACTGAAGCATTCATTCTATCCATTTTAAAATGACATTATTCTGGTGAACAAGGGTTTCTTTAGTCTTCTAGGTCAACATATAAGGACAGAAGAGAAGCTGCATCTATCTAATTGTAGACAAGTTGACTAACAAATAGCCTTACCAAAATGTTGGAAGTTATAAGCAGAAACCTATCTAAATCAGGAAAGGACATGTAAACATTTTTCCAAAAATCTTGGATGTCAATTAAGGTAGCCGCCCCGCACCTCTGATTCAGAGGGGTGGGGTTAAATGCAGAAGACACAGTTCAGTTGTACAACTGACTAGGTATTCCCCTTTCCTTTTCTTTCAGTTGTACAACTGACTAGGTATCCCCCTTTCCTTTCAGTTGTACAACTGACTAGGTATCCCCCTTTCCTTTCAGTTGTACAACTGACTAGGTATCCCCCTTTCCTTTCAGTTGTACAACTGACTAGGTATCCCCCTTTCCTTTCAGTTGTACAACTGACTAGGTATCCCCCTTTCCTTTCAGTTGTACAACTGACTAGGTATCCCCCTTTCCTTTCAGTTGTACAACTGACTAGGTATCCCCCTTTCCTTTCAGTTGTACAACTGACTAGGTATCCCCCTTTCCTTTCAGTTGTACAACTGACTAGGTAACCCCCTTTCCTTTCAGTTGTACAACTGACTAGGTATCCCCCTTTCCTTTCCTTTCAGTTGTACAACTGACTAGGTATCCCCCTTTCCTTTCAGTTGTACAACTGACTAGGTATCCCCCTTTCCTTTCCTTTCAGTTGTACAACTGACTAGGTATCCCCCTTTCCTTTCAGTTGTACAACTGACTAGGTATCCCCCTTTCCTTTCAGTTGTACAACTGACTAGGTATCCCCCCTTTCCTTTCCTTTCAGTTGTACAACTGACTAGGTATCCCCCTTTCCTTTCAGTTGTATAACTGACTAGGTATCCCCCTTTCCTTTCAGTTGTACAACTGACTAGGTATCCCCCTTTCCTTTCAGTTGTACAACTGACTAGGTATCCCCCTTTCCTTTCAGTTGTACAACTGACTAGGTATCCCCCTTTCCTTTCAGTCGGTGGCGCCGACTGACATCAGATGAAGAACTAGACGCTCACAGGAGCAAGTGATAAACAAGCATTGCAGTCAGTTTCTTTAGCATAGGTTTATTCTAAGCGTAGCAACATTTGCCATGTGTACAGTACATGCCTCTCAAGATACAGCCAATTAGATGCCAACTTCACCATCAGGTGCCTACTTCCCAAACTACACCCATTTATTTATTTGTATATTTTGGCCTCAGACGTAATGAAGAGTTATAAAAGTCGCGACACCTTCTGATTCACTTTGGAGAAATTGTCCGTCGAGTAGCTTGTGAAATATTTATGTTTATGTGGGCGACACGGTGAGCTGCCGGTATATAAATAGATGTTGTTGACATGCAGCGTTAAAACGAGGCTCAACGGGAACCGCTATGGTTAATGAAGAATTGGACGGGAGATTCAGTTTACCATCTCATCCTGCATCATTTCCTGTCTGTGGCATCCTCAATGGGCTCGTTGCAGACAGAGATTCATTGTGATGAGCCGTTATTGACCTGTGGAGATAGATAGGGGAACAGTGGAGTGTGTAAACTGACAAATAAGTTGTTTTTGATCAATTTCCTGAGAAAAAAAGTGCTTCATTTGGTCTGGCACTTTGAGTCAGGGGGGGGGGGGACGACGACGAAATAACAGACTTTTAACAGTTGCGTTCTGTTCTTTGAGATTAATAGCTTGATTTGTGTGTGTGCGTGTGCATTTTTGGAACAGACACAGCTGTCTCTGTTGCCCCTCTGTAATTTGTCCTCTTTGTCAGTGTGCCGGGCTGGAGCTGTGTCACTGACGGTGCTATTTAGGCCCTGTAGGAGACAGGAGACTGGGCCGGCTGTGTCCCGTCCCTCACCCAGCATGCTCTTTCTTTGGGATGAGGGGCGGGATGAGCCCAACAGCAGTCTGTGTGTGTTGTCTGTGTGTGTCGTCTGTGTGTGTCGTCCATAGAAATTAGAATAAGTAGAACGGCTTGGAAGCTCCAACCCTGGCAATTGGTATTATGATGCAATCATTTCCATGGTATTTTGGAATGTCCTATCAACTGATGCTGAATTGGCATATCATTAGCATATTTATAGACCAACCAATAAGGAGCATATCCTAGCCCCCCACTCCCACTCCCATAAACAACCCTGCACCCCACCCTACCACCTGTGAACCAATGCAATATTGGTGTGATTTCTGTGGTTTACATAAGTCAAGCAGTGCTGGGATTTTTTTCATCCAGCATTGGGGCTTTGAGTTGAGGCAGTCAGTCTGATAACTTGCCTCTGCCTTTTGGAGGTGCGGCGGGAGGAGGACAGCCCCAAAACAGAGGTGCCATCCTGGATAACGGTGCCCACGTGCCACCAATGTGCCCCCACATTGTCCTCATGTCACTTTGGCTGAACACAGCAACAAAAGGCCCGCAAAGCTGAGGTTATGGGGTTATTTTAGGCCGGCAACCCAAAACATCAAGCGGCATAAATATTTCAGCCACCTATTTTTATCTATAGTCTTTTTCAGTGTTCCTGGGGGGCGGATTCTTCAATGGGCCGTTGACGGACAGGATCCTAGGAGGGACAAGTATCTGTGCGTTGTGAGTTGATGGCTTGTGACGTGAAGGGGTGACCGATGTGATTTCACATCACAGGCAACACCGGGGGAAAAACAGGACTCTCACTGGTGGTGTTATAGAAAGGGTTTATTTTTATGTGTGGGGGGCTATTGGGTGAGGGAATGTTACAGAGCTAATGGTGTTTGGGTGGAGGTTTGTTCTATCTGTGTTGTATTCCTATGAGGACATGTTGAATGCCAGGACACAGCATTGCTCTATTGAACACAGTAGATTAGTGGGGTGAAGAACACAGTAGATTAGAGGGGTGAAGAACACAGTAGATTAGAGTGGTGAGGAACACAGTAGATTAGAGTGGTGAAGAACACATTAGATCAGAGTTGTGAAGAACACAGTAGATTAGAGTGGTGAAGAACACATTAGATTAGAGGGGTGAAGAACACAGTAGATTAGAGGGGTGAAGAACATTAGATTAGAGGGGTGAAGAACGCAGTAGATTAGAGTGGTGAGGAACACAGTAGATTAGAGTGGTGAAGAACACATTAGATCAGAGTTGTGAAGAACACAGTAGATTAGAGTGGTGAAGAACACATTAGATTAGAGGGGTGAAGAACACAGTAGATTAGAGGGGTGAAGAACATTAGATTAGAGGGGTGAAGAACGCAGTAGATTAGAGGGGTGAAGAACACAGTAGATTAGAGGGGTGAAGAACATTAGATTAGAGGAGTGAAGAAAACAGTAGATTAGAGGGGTGAAGAACACAGTAGATTAGAGTGGTGAAGAACACAGTTTGATCAGAGGGGTGAAGAACACAGTAGATTAGAGTAGTGAAGAACTCGTTAGATTAGAGGGGTGAAGAACACAGTAGATTAGAGGGGTGAAGAACGCATTAGATTAGAGGGGTGAAGAACACAGTAGAATTAGAGGGGTGAAGAACTCATTAGATTAGAGGGGTGAAGAACACAGTAGATTAGAGGGGTGAAGAAGGCATTAGATTAGAGGGGTGAAGAACACAGTAGATTAGAGTGGTGAAGAACACAGTAGATTAGAGGGGTGAAGAACGCATTAGATTAGAGGGGGTGAAGAACACAGTTGATTAGAGGGGTGAAGAACATTAGATTAGAGGGGTGAAGAACACAGTTGATTAGAGTGGTGAAGAACACAGTAGATTAGAGGGGTGAAGAACGCATTAGATTAGAGTGGTGAAGAACACAGTAGATTAGAGTAGTGAAGAACACAGTAGATTAGAGTTGTGAAGAACACAGTAGATTAGAGTAGTGAAGAACACAGTTGATTAGAGTGGTGAAGAACATTAGATTAGAGGGTGAAGAACGCATTAGATTAGAGTGGTGAAGAACACAGTAGATTAGAGGGGTGAAGAACGCATTAGATTAGAGTTGTTGAAGAACACAGTAGATTAGAGTAGTGAAGAACACAGTAGATAGAGTTGTGAAGAACACAGTAGATTAGAGTAGTGAAGAACACAGTTGATTAGAGTGGTGAAGAACATTAGATTAGAGTGGTGAAGAACACGTTAGATTAGAGTGGTGAAGAACATTAGATTAGAGGGGTGAAGAACATTAGATTAGAGGGGTGAAGAACATTAGATTAGAGGGGTGAAGAACACTTAGATTAGAGGGGTGAAGAACACAGTAGATTAGAGTGGGGAAGAACACCGTAGATTAGGAGGGGTGAAGAACTCATTAGATTAGAGTGGTGAAGAACACATTAGATCAGAGTTGTGAAGGACACAGTAGATTAGAGTGGTGAAGAACACAGTAGATTAGAGTGGTGAAGAACTCATTAGATTAGAGTGGTGAAGAACACAGTAGATTAGAGGGGTGAAGAACACAGTAGATCAGAGGGGTGAAGAACACAGTAGATTAGAGGGGTGAAGAACACAGTTGATTAGAGGGGTGAAGAACATTAGATTAGAGTGGTGAAGAACTCATTAGATTAGAGTGGTGAAGAACATTAGATTAGAGTGGTGAAGAACTCATTAGATTAGAGGGTGAAGAACTCATTAGATTAGAGTGGTGAAGAACTCATTAGATTAGAGTGGTGAAGAACATTAGATTAGAGTGGTGAAGAACTCATTAGATTAGAGTGGTGAAGAACTCATTAGATCAGAGTGGTGAAGAACTCATTAGATTAGAGTGGTAAAGAACACAGTAGATCAGAGTGGTGAAGAACTCATTAGATTAGAGTGGTGAAGAACACAGTAGATTAGAGTGGTGAAGAACTCATTAGATCAGAGTGGTGAAGAACACAGTAGATTAGAGTGGTGAAGAACACAGTAGATTAGAGTGGTGAAGAACACAGTAGATTAGAGTGGTGAAGAACTCATTAGATCAGAGTGGTGAAGAACTCATTAGATCAGAGTGGTGAAGAACACAGTAGATTAGAGGGGTGAAGAACTCATTAGATCAGAGTGGTGAAGAACTCATTAGATCAGAGTGGTGAAGAACACAGTAGATTAGAGGGGTGAAGAACACAGTAGATTAGAGTGGTGAAGAACTCATTAGATCAGAGTGGTGAAGAACACAGTAGATTAGAGGGGTGAAGACCTCATTAGATCAGAGTGGTGAAGAACTCATTAGATTAGAGGGGTGAAGAACACAGTTGATCAGAGTGGTGAAGAACTCATTAGATTAGAGGGGTGAAGAACTAATTAGATTAGAGTGGTGAAGAACTCATTAGATCAGAGTGGTGAAGAACTCATTAGATCAGAGTGGTGAAGAACACAGTAGATTAGAGTGGTGAAGAACTCATTAGATCAGAGTGGTGAAGAACACAGTAGATTAGAGTGGTGAAGAACTCATTAGATCAGAGTGGTGAAGAACACAGTAGATTAGAGTGGTGAAGAACTCATTAGATCAGAGTGGTGAAGAACACAGTAGATTAGAGTGGTGAAGAACTCATTAGATTAGAGTGGTGAAGAACACAGTAGATTAGAGGGGTGAAGAACACAGTAGATTAGAGTGGTGAAAAACTCATTAGATCAGAGTGGTGAAGAACACAGTAGATTAGAGGGGTGAAAAACACAGTAGATTAGAGTGGTGAAGAACTCATTAGATCAGAGTGGTGAAGAACTCATTAGATTAGAGGGGTTAAGAACACAGTAGATCAGAGGGGTGAAGAACTCATTAGATTAGAGTGGTGAAGAACTCATTAGATTAGAGTGGTGAAGAACTCATTAGATTAGAGTGGTGAAGAACACAGTAGATTAGAGGGGTGAAGAACACAGTAGATTAGAGTGGTGAAGAACACAGTAGATTAGAGTGGTGAAGAACACAGTAGATTAGAGGGGTGAAGAACACAGTAGATTAGAGTGGTGAAGAACTCATTAGATTAGAGTGGTGAAGAACTCATTAGATTAGAGTGGTGAAGAACACAGTAGATTAGAGTGGTGAAGACCTCATTAGATCAGAGTGGTGAAGAACTCATTAGATTAGAGGGGTGAAGAACACAGTAGATTAGAGGGGTGAAGAACACAGTAGATTAGAGGGGTGAAGAACACAGTAGATTAGAGGGGTGAAGAACTCATTAGATTAGAGTGGTGAAGAACTCATTAGATTAGAGGGGTGAAGAACACAGTTGATTAGAGTGGTGAAGAACATTAGATTAGAGTGGTGAAGAACACGTTAGATTAGAGTGGTGAAGAACATTAGATTAGAGGGGTGAAGAACATTAGATTAGAGGGGTGAAGAACATTAGATTAGAGGGGTGAAGAACATTAGATTAGAGGGGTGAAGAACACCGTAGATTAGAGTGGGGAAGAACACAGTAGATTAGAGTGGTGAAGAACACAGTTGATTAGAGGGTGAAGAACACATTAGATTAGAGGGGTGAAGAACACCGTAGATTAGAGGGGTGAAGAACTCATTAGATTAGAGTGGTGAAGAACACAGTAGATTAGAGTGGTGAAGAACTCATTAGATTAGAGTGGTGAAGAACACAGTAGATTAGAGGGGTGAAGAACACAGTAGATCAGAGGGGTGAAGAACACAGTAGATTAGAGGGGTGAAGAACACAGTTGATTAGAGGGGTGAAGAACATTAGATTAGAGTGGTGAAGAACTCATTAGATTAGAGTGGTGAAGAACATTAGATTAGAGTGGTGAAGAACTCATTAGATTAGAGTGGTGAAGAACTCATTAGATTAGAGTGGTGAAGAACTCATTAGATTAGAGTGGTGAAGAACATTAGATTAGAGTGGTGAAGAACTCATTAGATTAGAGTGGTGAAGAACTCATTAGATCAGAGTGGTGAAGAACTCATTAGATTAGAGTGGTAAAGAACACAGTAGATCAGAGTGGTGAGGAACTCATTAGATTAGAGGGGTGAAGAACATTAGATTAGAGTGGTGAAGAACTCATTAGATCAGAGTGGTGAAGAACACAGTAGATTAGAGGGGTGAAGAACACAGTAGATTAGAGTGGTGAAGAACTCATTAGATCAGAGTGGTGAAGAACTCATTAGATCAGAGTGGTGAAGAACACAGTAGATTAGAGTGGTGAAGAACACAGTAGATTAGAGTGGTGAAGAACTCATTAGATTAGAGTGGTGAAGAACACATTAGATTAGAGGGGTGAAGAACACAGTAGATTAGAGTGGTGAAGAACTCATTAGATCAGAGTGGTGAAGAACTCATTAGATCAGAGTGGTGAAGAACACAGTAGATTAGAGGGGTGAAGAACACAGTAGATTAGAGTGGTGAAGAACACAGTAGATTAGAGGGTGACGACACAGTAGATTAGAGTGGTGAAGACCTCATTAGATCAGAGTGGTGAAGAACTCATTAGATTAGAGGGGTGAAGAACACAGTTGATCAGAGTGGTGAAGAACTCATTAGATTAGAGGGGTGAAGAACTAATTAGATTAGAGTGGTGAAGAACACAGTAGATTAGAGGGGTGAAGAACACAGTAGATTAGAGGGGTGAAGAACACAGTAAATTAGAGTGGTGAAGAACTCATTAGATCAGAGTGGTGAAAAACACAGTAGATTAGAGTGGTGAAGAACTCATTAGATCAGAGTGGTGAAGAACTCATTAGATTAAGGGGTTAAGAACACAGTAGATCAGAGGGGTGAAGAACTCATTAGATTAGAGTGGTGAAGAACTCATTAGATTAGAGTGGTGAAGAACTCATTAGATTAGAGTGGTGAAGAACTCATTAGATTAGAGGGGTTAAGAACACAGTAGATTAGAGGGGTGAAGAACTCATTAGATTAGAGTGGTGAAGAACTCATTAGATTAGAGTGGTGAAGAACTCATTAGATTAGAGTGGTGAAGAACACAGTAGATTAGAGGGGTGAAGAACACAGTAGATTAGAGTGGTGAAGAACACAGTAGATTAGAGTGGTGAAGAACACAGTAGATTAGAGTGGTGAAGAACTCATTAGATTAGAGTGGTGAAGAACTCATTAGATTAGAGTGGTGAAGAACACAGTAGATTAGAGTGGTGAAGACCTCATTAGATCAGAGTGGTGAAGAACTCATTAGATTAGAGGGGTGAAGAACACAGTAGATTAGAGGGGTGAAGAACTCATTAGATTAGAGTGGTGAAGAACTCATTAGATTAGAGGGTGAAGAACACAGTAGATTAGAGGGTGAAGAACACAGTAGATTAGAGGGGTGAAGAACACAGTAGATTAGAGGGGTGAAGAACTCATTAGATTAGAGTGGTGAAGAACTCATTAGATTAGAGGGTGAAGAACGCATTAGATTAGAGGGGTGAAGAACACAGTAGATTAGAGGGGTGAAGAACACAGTAGATTAGAGTGGTGAAGAACACAGTAGATTAGAGGGGTGAAGAACATTAGATTAGAGTGGTGAAGAACTCATTAGATTAGAGGGGTGAAGAACGCATTAGATCAGAGGGGTGAAGAACACAGTAGATTAGAGGGGTGAAGAACACAGTAGATTAGAGTGGTGAAGAACTCATTAGATTAGAGGGGTGAAGAACATTAGATTAGAGGGGTGAAGAACATTAGATTAGAGTGGTGAAGAACTCATTAGATTAGAGGGGTGAAGAACTCATTAGATTAGAGTGGTGAAGAACTCATTAGATTAGAGTGGTGAAGAACTCATTAGATTAGAGTGGTGAAGAACTCAGTAGATTAGAGTGGTGAAGAACACAGTAGATCAGAGGGGTGAAGAACACAGTAGATTAGAGGGGTGAGTGCGATACGGAGGGGCCTAGTCGTACATCAAGATCCGTATCTCTATTCTACACGTTTTCATTACTAACGTTGTGATTCTCAAAAAACATATAGTACTTTATCCTTTTTGTTTGAAATGCCTGAGTAGTTTTTTTGTATACATAAAATATGACGATTGTATCTCACTCAACTGACTTTTATAGAAACAATTTGGTGAATTTGGTTATACTGAAAGTGCAAGGTTTTTCTTTTAAATCACCTATTATAACACTGCTAAGGATGGGTTGATGACCAATTTTTCACATGTTGTTGTGTTACATCCTGAATTTAAAATGTATTCAATTGAGATGTTGTGCCACTGGCCTACATACAATACCGTATAATGTAAAAGTGTCATCATTTTTTGGGGGCATTTTTACAAATGAATTAAAAATGAAAAGCTGAAGTGTCTTGAGTCAATAAGTATTCAATCCCTTTGTTATGGCAAGCCTAAATAAGTTCAGGAGTAAAAATGTGCTTTACAAATGACATAATAAGTTGCGTGGACTCACTGTGTGCAATAATAGTATTTTCTCTACCCCACACATACAATTATCTGTAAGGTCCCTCAGTCGAGCAGTGAATTTCAAACACAGTTTCAACCACAAAGACCAGGGGCTTTTCCAATGCCTCGCAAAAAAAGGGCACATATTGGTAGATAAAAATTCAAATACAAAAAAGCAGACATTGAATATCCCTTTGAGCATGGTGAAGTTATTCAGTACACTTTGGATGGTGTATCAATACACCCAGTCACTACAAAGGTACAGGCGTCCTTCTTAACTCAGTTGCCGGAGAGGAAGGAAACCACTCAGGGATTTTACAATGAGGCCAATGGTGACATTAAAACAGTTACACAGTTA
>NW_024059469.1:0-35307 GCF_016432855.1 Salvelinus namaycush | reverse complement strand
CTACACCACCACTCCATCGATATATCTTCAGTTATATCCTCTGCCTTTATTTCTTGCGCCACCCCAGAAATACCCCCCTTTGTAGGCAGCCGACTACGACAATCCATAGAGGAAAAATTCCACTCCAATATGCTTCTTCTGCTCCGCAGACACACAAACACACAAAAAATAAGACCACTTCTTGTGACTCTCACCGACTCCACACTTTCCTCCAACACATTCCAGATTTTCCTGGAGATGTTAAAGGGATTTCCCCAGTAGCATTGATCTAAAATACCTCACTCCGACTAAAAACGAGTCTCGTGATTACCTTTTTTCCACAACACCTCTTCTTCGCTTGTTACCCTTTTTCTTCGCCATGGTAAACCACTCATTCTCACTTTCTGTACTATTAGCTTCACTCGACTCACAAGCATTTTCAAACAAAACCTCAGTTTCCGCCATCTCCAATTCTCTTCTGTGGTATAAATAAAGACGTTGACACAATTTGAATGTGCATGCCGCCATCTACTCACCACTTCTACATGAAAATGAAAGGGGTGTAAAACGGCAGTGGAGAGATGATTAGGGAGTGGTAACAGGTGTGGAGGGAAGGGGCGTGGCCTAGGGTAATTAGGAGCAATTGGGAGTCCTGTAGGAGTGGCATGACCCTTCACAACAAGTTGATTTTGCCAAAGATTGTTTATTATATTGACAATATATTTTAGTGACCACTCTAACAATGGAAATGGGAGGAGGTGAGATTAGGCGGGACCATTTTAGCCAATGAGAGGGCAGATACTGTGTGTTAACAACAGATAGACAGAGGACTCATATTTGTATCTGTGTCATTATAGTGTCTGTGACAGCATGGGCAGTGCCATTGAGGCTATCTCCATTTTAGAGTAGTCAATTATATTCTTCTTCATTGGCTGATGGCTCCCAACTCATAGGAATCCCAACCTGATTTACTAGTAATTCAGGGCTAAATTGAAGGTTATGATCATTTGATTTAGCTGAACCCACTGTGTTAGTGCTGGGGTGGAATAAAAGCCTGCACACCATGTGGATGGGCTGTCCAGAACAGGAGTTGCAGGTCCCTGATATACTGTTATTAACTGTCAGAAGTCATTAAGCAGTTGAGTAAACTGTCATTACAAAACTGTTATTGTACATTTGTATTTTAGCAGGGCCTTGGGGGGATCGGATAGTAACTGCTGATCCAATACATTTTGTTCTGTAAAACGACCCGCAAAGTAGTTGGCCTGAGACACCCCAGTGCCTTGGCTCACGTCAGCATTTTTTTAATATGATTCAATCCATTAAAATGTCAAAGCTACTAAAATCTATATCTGGATTTGAAATGTCACATGGTGTGGCATGGACCTACAAAACATCCAATCTTGGCTCGGTTAATTCAGATCTTATTTTCCAGGTCACATATCTTGCTGTAAATCTATGACGGTGTCAGCAATGTAAGGGCCTCATGGTTGACTAATAAGGTCAAAATAATGTGCTGGCCTGTATCGGATCTCTCTCTGCTCCCCATTTCAGCATGCAGTGTAATGTCAATGGAATATTAATCTAATACATTTACAAGGATAAACACTTGGATCAAATGGGGAGTTGTTGTGTTTTACAGCAAGCTTTACAG
This sequence comes from Salvelinus namaycush, assembly GCF_016432855.1. NCBI lineage: Eukaryota > Metazoa > Chordata > Actinopteri > Salmoniformes > Salmonidae > Salvelinus > Salvelinus namaycush. The sequence goes on along the minus strand of NW_024059469.1, from coordinate 33,674 downwards.
ATCTTTGGACAAACAAGTCCACAGTTATTACCCCCTGCCTAGTGACCTTCTCCAACCATGACCATGATCCAAACTGGGTGTCAGAAATACATGCAGCCTAAAGTAGTTTAGGATTGCTTTATGACCCTCCGTCATAGAGATGGTATCAAACCTGCTGAACTGTTCTTGAAACTCCAATTTGATCCCATACAGTCGATGGCAGAGCTACAGGAAGCAAAACTAAATCAACAGATCATTTACAAGCCCAATATGGCCATGTTCAGAAACAGGTGTGTCAGAAATACATCCAGCTTCCACAGCAATACAGTGCCTTTGAAAGTATTCAGAAACCCCTTCCTTTTTCCACATTTGTGACGTTACAGTCTTATTCTAAAATGGATAAAATCAAGTAAATTCCTCATAAATCTACACACAATATCCCATAATGACAAAGTGGAAGCATGTTTTTTATTTTTTATTTTAAGCAAATGTATTAAAAAAAATACCTTATTTAACATAAGTATTCAGACCCTTTGCAGTGAGACTCGAAATTGAGCTCAGATGCATCCTGTTTCCATTTGTAATCATTGAGATGTTTCTACAACTTGATTGGAGTCCACCTGTGGTGAAATTAAATTGATTGAACATGATTTGGAAAGGCACACACCTTCTATATAAGGTCTCATAGTTGACAGTGCACGTCAGAGCATAAACCAAGCCATGAGGACGAAGTAATTGTTCGTAGAGCTCTGAGACAGGATTGTTTCGAGCCACAGATCTGAGGAAGGATACCAAAAAATGTCTGCGGCATTGCAGGTCTCCAAAAACACAGTGGCCTCCATCATTCTTAAATGGAAGAAGTTTGGAACCAGCAAGACTCTTCCTACAGTTGGCCGGCCTGCCAAACTGAGCAATCGGGGGAGAAGGGCCTTGGTCAGAGAGGTGACCAAGACCCGATGGTCACTCTGACAGAGTGTAACCGATGTGAAATGGCTAGCTAGTTAGCGGGGGTGCGCGCTAATAGCGTTTCAATCGTGACGTCACTCGCTTTGAGACCTTGAAGTAGTGGTTCCCCTTGTTCTGCAGGGCCACGGCTTTTGTGGAGCGATGGGTAACGATGCTTCGTGGGTGACTGTTGTTGATGTGTGCAGAGGGTTCCTGGTTCGCCGCCCGGGACGGGCCGAGGGGACGGACTAAAGTTAAACTGTTACAAGAGCACTAGAGTTCCTCTGTGGAGATGGGAGAACATTCCAGAAGGACAAACATATCTGCAGCACTCCACCAATCAGGCCCCTGTCTGCCTTGACCTGTCTATTGCCTGCCCCTGTTGGATTATTGTTTATTCGACGTGGTCTGCATCTGGATCTTACCTTCACACCTGATAGTAGTAGTCAAAAATTATAAAAAGTAACACAATAAATTACAATAACGAGTTATATAGAAGGGGTACCGGTACCGAGTCAATGTGCGGATACAGGTTAGTCGAGGTAATTTGTACATGTAGGTATGGGTAAAGTGACTATGCACAGATAATAGACAGAGCGTAGCAGCAGTGAAAAAACAAATGGGGGGGTGTCAATGTAAATAGTCCGGGTGGCCATTTGATTAATTGTTCAGCAGTCTTATGGCTTGGGGTTAGAAGCTGTTAAAAAACGTGCTACCTGGACGTGCTACCTGCCCCAGACCTGCTGTTTTCAACTCTCTAGAAACAGCAGGAGCAGTAGAGATACTCTTAATGATCGGCTATGAAAAGCCAACTGACATTTACTCCTGAGGTGATGACTTGTTGCACCCTCGACAACTACTGTGATTATTATTATTTGACCATGCTGGTCATTTATGAACATTTGAACATCTTGGCCATGTTCTGTTGTAATCGCCACCCGGCACAGCCAGAAGAGTGGCCACCCCTCATAGCCTGGTTCCTCTCTAGGTTTCTTCCTAGGTTTTGGCCTTTCTAGGGAGTTTTTCCTAGCCACCGTGCTTCTTCACCTGCATTGCTTGCTGTTTGGGGTTTTAGGCTGGGTTTCTGTACAGCACTTTGAGATATCAGCTGATGTAAGAAGGGCGATATAAATAAATCTGATTTGGTTAAGGAGCCTTCCTTGGGCACAGGGACTATGGTGGTCTGCTTGAAACATGTAGGTATTACAGACTCAGTCAGGGAGTTTTAAAATGTCAGTGAAGACACTTGCCAGTTGGTCTGCGTATGCTTTGAGTACACATCCTGGTAATCTGTCCTGCCCTGCGGCTTTGTGAATGTTGACCTGTTTAATGGTCTTGCTCACATCGGCTACGGAGAGCGTGATCACACAATCATCTGGAACAGCTGGTGCTCTCATGCATGCTTCAATGTTGCTTGCCTTGAAGCAAGCTTAAAAGGCATTTAGCCTTTTATGGTAGGCTCACGTTACTGTGCAGCTCGCGGCTGGATTTCCCTTAGTAGTCCGTAATAGTTTACAAGCCCTGGCACATCCGACGAGCGTCAGAGCTGATGTAGTAGGATTCAATCTTAATCCTGTACTGACGCTTTGCCTGTTTGATGGTTCGTATGAGGGCGTAGCGGGATTTCTTATAACTGTCCAAATTAGTGTCCCACTCCTTGAAAGCGACAGCTCTAGCCTTTAGCTGGATGGGGATGTTGCCTGTAATCCATGGCTTCTGGTTGGGATATGTACTTACGGTCACTGTGGGGACGACGTAGTCGATAAATGATTGATGAAGCCGGTGACTGAGGTGGTATACTTCTCAATGCCATTGGGTGAATCCCGGAACATATTCCAGTCTGTGATAGCAAAACAGTCCTGTAGCGTATCATCCGCGTCATCTGACCACTTCCGTATTGAGCGAGTCACTGGTACTTCCTGCTTTAGTTTTTGCTTGTAAGCAGGAATCAGGAGGATATAATTATGGTCAGATTTGCCAAATGGAGGTCGAGGGCTTTGTATGCGTCTCTGTGTGTGGAATCGGTTTGTGGTGGTAAAGTAGATGGCTACGAATAATATAGATGAGAACTCTCTTGGTAGATAGTGTTGTCTACAGCTTATCATGAGGTACTCTACCTCAGGCGAGCAATACCTCGAGACTTCTTTAATATTAGACATTGCGCACCAGCTGTTATTGACAAATAGACACACACCCCCGTCCCTCGTCTTAGACGTAGCTTCTCTGTCCTGCACAGTAAACCCAGCCAGCTCTATATTATCCGTGTTGTCGTTCAGCCACGACTCGGTGAAACATAATATGTGACCGACCTGCTCAAATCGGTCTTATGTAGCAAAATCTGAATTTTTTTTTTTTTTTACATTGGATAAAAGTAGAGACTCAGAGCTACAAAATGGTATACCATACACTGCATTTTTTTTGGGAACAATGAGAAAGTAATTCTGCTTTCAAGTTGATAAACTTGTAATCTCACTTTTGTGAAAATGGCCTTTTGAATGTTTTGGTACCTACTGGAGAGCTGTCTTTTGTCTACACCCATTCAGCATTGTTCACACCCTCTTAAGCCAGCCCCACCCACCTGTTTAAGAATTCACATGTGAGGTCTTGTGCTAAACAATGAGTAGTGTAGTAAAGATTAAGACTAAAAGTGGTAAAAGTAGTAGCCTACAATAAGGAAAAATTACAGGTAAACACAGAAAGTGTCCAGATTAAAACCACGCATGAACAAGGGAATCTATATTTGGAAAGCGTGTTCCTGTCCTGCCCTTGACTTTGGTGCAGGGCATGTGATGTCCATAGCCTCTTCGTCGCAAAACTCCCAGATCTTCTCCAAAAGATACGTTTGTCCAGCTGTGTCCAGTCCAGGTGGTGCTGGTACAGGCAGACCATCTATGGGAGGAAGGATGTTGCGCAGCAGCTAAAACCTGGTCCTGACTTGGTCTGAACGCTCATCGGTGACAATAACACCAGGCTCCAGAGCATCGAAGCTGTAAACAGGAAATAACAAAAAAAATGTAGAAGACATTACAACCTTCCACAACATCAATTCACCTCCCAAGTTTAGATAAGAAGAATAACCTCACACAATGCAATGAAAATGATATTCACCTGAAATGCTGGTACTGCTTGAACTGTGGCAGCGGCCTGAAGTAGGGAGTCAGGTGTTGTTGCCAGCCATAACTTTCCACCAGTACCGTACCATCCTCCAGCCCAACCAGCTGTGGGATGTTGATCCCTGTCACAGAGCTGTCCTTCACAACACCAGAATTATTATTTATCCTAGATTTATCCTGATTATCCTATTTACACTTTGTAGTCAATTTTGACACTAGAGTAAATGTTTCTGACTCATATCATGCCACATGGGCTGTTTTCAAAAGGAGAAGTTGGTTTTCAAGGGCAGTCGACCGACTATTAACTGCTGCTTTGGTAATATCCTTCCCGTCTATAGCAGCTGTTATATCTGGGATGACTGAAGACCTGATGATAGGAGCCTCTGCTTTATAGTTCTGCAATTTATACCACAAACAGGGCCGTGTACCAAAAAGTCATAATATATCAAACAGTCATAATAAAAGTCAACTTTAATATCGCAATCATCTCAATAATGTTGTATTTTTTTCAATTTGTTGAACTGGAATTAGGGTTGTGTTCATTAGGTACAGCGTAGCAAAACTTTAAGCCGGCAGCCACCGACTTCTTAAGAAGGCATTGATCAATGCTCAATGTTCAATTAAAATCTTTCTACCATCACATCTAAGCCAATATGACAACAAATGACTGTAGATGAAACTTAGAAAATCAACTTGTATGGAGACACCCAACACACTCCCCGCCTCTCGTCATGTTCCATTCAGCCATTACCCAGAACCACATACCTGATTTTTAACAGGGTCGTTAAATGTCACATATGATCCAACTTCATTTCATTATTTCTCAATTATGCTTTAAGATCCAAATTTAGAAATTGTATGTTGACGTTCTTAGAGAATGTTTTATATAGTTGGTGTTCTGTTTTCATGTTTTTTGTGAAAAAAAATATTAACCCCCCTCAAAAAACAAACTAATGTCAAATATATGTCAACAATTCTTCCTCCAAAGGATGAAATGTTGTGATAATCCCCAACATCGTGGTCTTGTTTTTGTTCTAGTTTCTTGAGGAATCACCCCTAATACCTACAATAAGTAGGTATTAGTAACCTTCTTTCTGAAATAGTTCATGCTTCCTCTTCTTTCAGAACTTATTCAACACTAAATATGTTCAAAATCACAACATGGAAGTGACATCAGTGTGGAACCAATGTGTCTGATCAACTTTCCTTCACACTCCATGGCCATGGGGCAGAACCTTTCTCTTTAGGTCACACAGGATCATGATTCCAGAGTCTCTTATTGGTTGCAGTGCATCAACCAATAGTTGTGTGCCACATCAGATTGCTATATCATATGATGTAGTCAGCCGATATGTTAATAAACATCTAATCTAGGCGTTCTGGGATCTGGCATGCGTCTTCAATGTAGTCTGCATGGAGGGTGGCCATTGGGTTTCAGAACCACAGATTTCACAAAACCTGCAACTAATGTAAGCTGACAGAGTAGGTAACTGCTCACTGCTCCATGACTGCCGTCTGACACCATGTATCTAGTCTGTGTTGACTGACTGTTTGGCCTTCATTCCAACCTCTCCCGCCACTGTGGATTATATTTATAGCCTTCTCAAAAAAGTGTGAAGCCTCCACTATGCTGACGAAGCTATCTAGCCTCTAACTCATTGCAATTTGAACCCTCTGGTAAATCTGGATAAGTGTAACATTACCGAATACATTAAAATACTTTTTTCCTAAACGGGTATAGACTTGTCATTGCTTGTGTAGCAGATGGGGATCTGTGAAACTCAGTCCTCAGCCTGCAGCGTCTCCACTTGTGCTGCTGAATAGTTAGCTTTTTGGTGGTGCGACTGGTTAGGACGCTTCAGGAGGTCATGTGTTTGTGAGATAGAGGTCCTGGGTTTGAGCCTCGGTATGTTCTGAATCAGGAGGAAGTGGTGATCGCTAAGCAAGCAGCATGACGTCCTTTACACTTGGTTCAAGTGAACATTGACAGCACAATTAATACAAATATTCTGTTGCACAAGTGAATGTTATTCCCACACACAGTGAGGAAGATGGTTCGGGAAGCAAAGAAATATCCATGGTCGAAAGGGGGAGAATAACAGAACTTGGTCGCATCTTCGGGTCACCAAGTCTCCAAATCTACAATTAGAAGCCACGTCCATGCCAATAGGCTCTTTGGAAGGGTTGCCAGAAAAAATAAGTGCTGTTTGGCCATGCCCACCAGTAGTGGGTTTGGTGTTGACAGAAGGATGTATATACAGAACAGAACCCCACACCTACTGTTCAATATGGTAGTGGGTTTGGTGTTGAAAGAAGGATGTATATGCAGAACAGAACCCCACACCTACTGTTCAATATGGTAGTGGGTTTGGTGTTGAAAGAAGGATGTATATGCAGAACAGAACCCCACACCTACTGTTCAATATGGTAGTGGGTTTGGTGTTGAAAGAAGGATGTATATGCAGAACAGAACCCCACACCTACTGTTCAATATGGTAGTGGGTTTGGTGTTGAAAGAAGGATGTATATGCAGAACAGAACCCCACACCTACTGTTCAATATGGTAGTGGGTTTGGTGTTAACAGAAGGATGTATATGCAGAACAGAACCCCACACCTACTGTTCAATATGGTAGTGGGTTTGGTGTTGACAGAAGGATGTATATGCAGAACAGAACCCCACACCTACTGTTCAATATGGTAGTGGGTTTGGTGTTGACAGAAGGATGTATATGCAGAACAGAACCCCACACCTACTGTTCAATATGGTAGTGGGTTTGGTGTTGAAAGAAGGCTGTATATGCAGAACCTCACACCTACTGTTCAATATGGTAGTGGGTTTGGTGTTGAAAGAAGGATGTATATGCAGAACAGAACCTTACACCTACTGTTCAATATGGTAGTGGGTCTTTGTTATGGGGCTGTTTGATTCCACTGGTCCTGTGGCCTGTCACGCTGGCATGAAGAGATTCTGGAGACAGGCGCAGGAATGTGTAATGTTTTTTTTTACTAAGCCCCAAATTACGGCGAGCCATGTAAAGACACGGGGACGAGGCCCGTAATCATCTGCGCAATCCACACTCTCCCCATACACACTCAACACCGTCCACACACTCATACTTACATGTTTATACACACACCTAGTCAGGTTACAGAACAATAAGGCAAGCCTAGGTCCCCTGGACAATGTGAATATAGTGAAACAGTAGGGTTGTCTAAAAGGTTCCTTAACAATTAAAATCATTTTTATAAAATGTTCCAATTATTTTTATCATACAGTTCTGCTCAGTATTTTAATTATTTATTTTACAAATCTTTGTAAGGGTGCCAATAATTTTGAAGTTGAATGAATGTACAAAACATTAATGAGTGTACAAAACACCATCTAATATTGAGTTGCACCCCCCCCCCCCCCCCCCCCCCCCCTTTTTGCCCTCAGAACAGCTTCAATCCGTCAGGGAATGAACTCTACAAGGTGTCGAAAGCGTTCCACAGGGATGCTGGCCCATGTTGACTCCAATGCTTCCCACAGTTGTGTCAAGTTGGCTGGATGTCCTTTGGGTGGTAGGCCATTCTTGATACACACAGGAAACTGTTGAGCGTGAAAATCCCAGCAGCGTTGCAGTTCTTGACACAAACCGGTGCTCCTGGCTCCTACTACCATACCCTGTTGAAAGAAACTTAAATATTTTGTCTTGCCCATTCACTCTCTGAATGGCACACGTACACTATCCATGTCACAAGGCTTAACATTCTTATTTAACTTGTCTCCTCCCCTTCATCTACACCGATTGAAGTGGATTTAACAAGTGACATCAACAAGTGATTATAGCTTTCACCTGGTCAGTCTGTTGTGGAAAGAGCAGGTGTTCCTAATGTTTTGTACACTCAATGTATATGTTATGTACTTACCATACTACCAGTATATTATATTTACAACATGCATTAAGTAGCAAATACCAACACACTAGGCTCGTTCATACTGAGAAGGCATGATCTAATGAAGGCTATGGGGAACGTGCATCAAGATGGCAGAATAGATGTCACATCATTGTTTCAGCTCCATCCACAGAGTTTTATACTACAGTCTGTGACATGGTTCAATGTGCCAATATTTTGAATCTGAAGAGACTATTCTCTTCTTCAATAGTGTGCAGTGAATTCATACTAGATGAAAAGCCTGAATGAGTATGACATCCTGGCATTGTAAAGTATAACTGCATTTATCAAACTGCACTGTCCAATTTACAGTAGCTATTACAGTGAAAGAATACCATGCTAATGTTTGAGGAGAGTGCACAATATTGAATATGAAAAGTTATTAATAAACAAATTAGGCACATTTAGGCAGTCTTGATACAACATTTTGAACAGAAATGCAATGGTTCATTGGATCAGTCTAAAACGTTGCACATACCACATTCCCATTTCCAAAAACTTCAAAGTTTTTCCTTTCAAATGGTACCAAGAATATGCTTATCCTTGCTTCAGGGCCTGAGCTAGGCAGTTAGATTTGGGTATGTCATTTTAGGCGAAAATTGAGTAACATAAATTTAAGTAACATAAATTACAAACAATCAATTCAATGTAATGCAATAAAGGTCATTCAGCCCTGAAAGGCAATCATTTCTGGCAGGCATGGGACACAGTTAAAAGGCATTAATCATATGCTTAACATTTTGAAAGATTTTCCATTGTGTTTCCTTCTACACACACATATCTACTGTGGTGATCCCCTTAAAGAGCACACACACCACGGTAGTCCATAAATACTTCCTGCCAGCCAGCCCAGGGGAAGCCCTTGCTAAGTACAGCCGTTGATCCCCAGTTTCCTAAAACACTCACATGTTGTCTATAAATATGCTAGCCAATCAACTGTCAGGGAAAGCCCTCACTACATGCTGACTCACAGACAGTCAGAGGTTAACTGTGGTCATTATCAACTGTTTGTTTAGGTAATGCTTTAGGCTCCTCCCATTCCACAATGCTTTAGGCTCCTCCCATTCCACAATGCTTTAGGCTGCTCCGATTCCCCAATGCTTTAGGCTCCTCCGATTCCCCAATGCTTTAGGCTCCTCCGATTCCTCAATGCTTTAGGCTCCTCCGATTCCCCTCCAGGATCTCTTTCAGGCTCCTCCACTAACCTTTGCAGTGGCAGGCAAAAGAAAGGCCCCCTGTGTAGCGTTTTCTAGTCTGGGCATTTAGCGCCCTCTATTGGAGAAGAGTTATACTAAATGTTGTTTGGAGATTTGCAATAATTAGCCAGGTCCATGAGGCGGGTCATGTTCATTATTAAGGCATGCAACAAAAACATATTCAAAACATTTTGCACTGGAAAACAAAACATTAACCCTTTGCCTACAATTTTCCGCGGAAATCTAACATAAAACAAATATCCATCAAAATCCGTCAATTTAAGCTAGAGATACTTTATCTGTTTTTTTTTGCATGGGCTGCATGTCTCAATCCAACGCATCCGCCGATATCGCCCTTCCGCATCTGTTGTGAAAATTGTTAGAGCTAGAGCGATGATTGTCAGACAATGAGACATCCCGGACACGATGGCGTTCTCCGTCAACAAGCCTCACAAGACTCGTATGAAGTCGGTGCAGCCTCTTTTGCCAACTTCTGTCTGTAGCGTCAGAACGGTTTGGGCTACACTTATATGACCCCTCTGTGGACAGCTGTGTTCTCTGTTTTGCACTAGGATTCCCACAAGCCTCACAAGACTCTTCTGAAGGTCCCCAGTACCAGTTTAAAAAAATGTATGTAAGTATTTATGAAGATAGGCACTAAACTAAAATAAGGGAATAAATAAGGTACTAGGGGGTAACTAGAAATGTCTATTTGCTGACACAAAAAAGCAACGTTTGCAGAACAAAAATGATATGTGGATGAATGTCATAAGGTGAATGCACCAATTTGTAAGTCGCTCTGGATAAGAGCGTCTGCTAAATGACTTAAATGTAAATGTAAATGTAAATGTCATGCTAAGACAAACTATAAAGGGGAATAAATGGCTACAGTTAACTATTTTTTAGTTATTTCATGAAATGTTGTTTTTAGGAATGGGGTGGTTTTTTAAAAAGTACTGGAGTAACTGCCCCTCTCTAAACAAGTGGATTATTTATCTTAAGGCTTTCTTACTTGCATATTTAAGAAACAGCTATAGATCTAACATTGGAAAATATCTACAACTTTTTCAAAATGTAAAAAGATTTGATCAACTTACCACAAAATCATTTTAATTAAATATCTCCAAAGGTTGTGATGAGACAAAGGACATTTTTGTTGAGTAAGAGCAGTGGCAGCCAGGGAAAGTGTTGGGAATGTTTTTATGGTGACATCTTGTGGTCTTAAAGTGAATTTCCTGATCTTTCATATCTCTCATATATAGGACAGACACTTCAGAAACAAACTAATTTCAGATTATTGGGGGGGATTATTTGTTGTTCCATGTAGTGAATCTGTTATTGAATGTGTTTCTATTGGCTAATAGCAGTAATGCCAAATTCAATGTTTCATCCAATAATTTTCCTTTATATTTTTTTGATACCTTAAAGTAACATAAATTACAAACAATCAATTCAATGTAATGCAATAAAGGTCATTCAGCCCTGAAAGGCAATCATTTCTGGCAGGCATGGGACACAGTTAAAAGGCAATAATCATACACTTAAGATAGAAACATTTTGAATTATTTTCCATTGTGTTTCCTTCTACACACACATATCTACTGTGGTGATCCCCCTAAAGAGCACACACGCCACGGTAGTCCATAAATACTTCCTGCCAGACAGCCCAGGGGAAGCCCTTGCTAAGTACAGCCGTTAATCCCCAGTTTCCTGGGGATTAGGCTCCTCTGATTCCTCTATGCTTTAGGTTCCTCTGATTCCTCAATACTTTAGGCTCCTCTGATTCCTCAATACTTTAGGCTCCTCTGATTCCTCAATACTTTAGGCTCCTCTGATTCCTCAATGCTTTAGGCTCCTCTGATTCCCCAATGCTTTAGGCTCCTCCGATTCCTCAATGCTTTAGGCTCCTCTGATTCCTCAATGCTTTAGGCTCCTCCGATTCCTCAATGCTTTAGGCTCCTCCGATTCCCCTCCAGGATCTCTTTCAGGCACCACCAATAAACTTTTGCAGTGGCAGGCAAAAGAAAGGCTTCAAAGTGTTTCCTTTCCAATGGTACCAAGAATATGCATATCCTTGCGTCAGTGCCTGAGCTACAGGCAGTTCGATTTGGGTATGTCATTTTAGGCGAAAATTGATTAGCATGATGTTGTAAGTAACAAAAACATTTCCCAAAACATAGACATGTCTTATATGACCAGAAAGCTTAAATTCTTGTTAACCTAACTACACTGTCCAATTTACAGTAGCTATTACAGTGAAACAAATACCATGCTATTGTTTGAGGAGAGTGCACAACAACAACAAAACATGTATCATGGCAACTGGTTTTATACATTCACCTCTGAAGGTATATAATGTTCTTACATTCAGTAATCTTGCGCTGATATGTCATCCTGAGGGTCCCAGAGTTAAAATGTAGCATGGTTTTGTTCGATAAAATCCATTTTTATATTCAAATGTAGAAACTGGGTCCTACAGTTTCAACCCCCTGCTGTGTCAGTCTAAAACTTTTCACATACACTGCTGCCATCTCGTGGCCCAAATCTAAATTGCGCCTAGACTCCTAAGTGTAATAATGGCTATTCTCTTGCATTTCAAAGATTATGAAAAATTATAATAGAAAACGGAATGTTTTTTTCTTTGCATTGTCTTTTACCAGATCTAATGTGTTATATTCTCCTACATTAATTTCACATTTCCACAAACTTCAAAGTTTTTTCTTTCAAATGGTATCAAGAATATGCCTATTTTAACAAGGCTAATCTGAAAACAAGGCTCCCTAAATTTTATCAGCATATCGATTGCGCGACCCGGGCTGGCAAAACCCTGGATCATTGTCATTCTATCTTCCGCGACGCATATAAGGCCATCCCCTGCCCTCCTTTCGGAAAAGCTGACCACGACTCCATTTTGTTGCTCCCAGCCTATAGACAGAAACAAAAACAGGAAGCACCCGTGCTCAGGTCTTGTCAACGCTGGTCCGATCAATCGGATTCCACGCTTCAAGATTGCTTCGATCACGTGGACTGGGATATGTTCCGCATAGCGTCAAACAACACCATTGATGAATAAGCTGATTCGGTGAGCGAGTTTATTAGCAAGTGCATCGGTGATGTTGTACCCACAGTGTCTATTAAAATATTTCCCAACCAGAAACCGTGGATTGATGGCAGCATTCGCACAAAACTGAAAGCTCAAACCACTGCTTTTAATCAGGGCAAGGTGACCGGAAACATGACCGAATACAAACAGTGTAGATATTCCCTCCCCAAGGCAATCGAACAAGCTAAGCGTCAGTATAGAGACAAAGTCGTGTCGCAATTCAACGTCTCAGACACGAGAGGTATGTGGCAGGGTCTACAGTCAATCACGGACTACAAAAGAAAAACCAGTCCGTCGCGGACCACGATGTCTTGCTCCCGGACAAACTAAACAACTTCTTTGCTCGCTTTGTGGACAATACAGTGCCACTGACACGGCCCGCTACCAAAACCTGCGGGCTCTCCTTCACTGCAGGCAACGTGAGTAAAACATTTAAACGTGTTAACCCTTGCAAGGGAATACAGCCGCGTCCTCAGAGCATGCGCAGACCAGCTGACTGGTGTGTTTACGGACATATTCAATCAATTCTTATCCCAGTCTGCTGTTCCCACATGCTTCAAGAGGGCCACCATTGTTCCTGTTCCCAAGAAAGCTAAGGTAACTGAGCTAAATGACTACTGCCCCGTAGCACTCTCTTCCGTCATCATGAAGTGCTTTGAGAGACTAGTCAAGAACCATATCACCTCCACCCTACCTGACACCCTAGACCCACTCCAATTTGCTTACCGCCCCAATAGGTCCACAGATGACGCAATCGCAATCACACTGCCCTAACCCATCTGGACAAGAGGAATACCTATGTAAGAATGTTGTTCATCAACTACAGCTCAGCATTTAACACCATAGTACTCTCCAAACTCGTCATCAAGCTCGAGACCCTGGGTCTCGACCCCGCCCTGTGCAACAGGTTCCTGGTTTTCCTGCCGGGCCGCCCCCAGGTGGTGAGGGTAGGTAACAACATCTCCACCCCGCTGATCCTCAACACTGGGGCCCCACAAGGGTGCGTTCTCAGCCCTCTCCTGTACTCCCTGTTCACCCATGACTGCGTGGCCATGCACGCCGCCATCTCAATCATCAAGTTTGCAGACGACACTACAGTGGTAGTCTTGATTACCAACAACGGCGAGACGGCCTACAGGGAGGAGGTGAGGGCCCTCGGAGTGTGGTGTCAGGAAAATAACCTCACACTCAATGTCAACAAAACAAAGGAGATGATCGTGGACTTCAGGAAACAGCAGAGGGAGCAGCCCCCTATCCACATCGACGGTACAGTAGTGGAGAGGGTGGAAAGTTTTAAGTTCCTCGGCGTACACATCACGGACAAACTGAAATGGTCCAACCACACAGACAGCGTTGTGAAGAAGGCGCAGCAGCGCCTCTTCAACCTCAGGAGGCTGAAGAAATTCGGCTTGTCACCAAAAACACTCACAAACTTTTACAGATGCACAATCGAGAGCGTCCTTTCGGGCTGTATCACCGCCTGGTACGGCAACTGCTCCGCCCACAACCGTAAGGCTCTCCAGAGGGTAGTGAGGTCTGCACAATGCATCACCGGGGGCAAACTACCTGCCCTCCAGGACACCTACACCACCCGATGTCACAGGAAGGCCAAAAAGATCATCAAGGACACCACCACCCGAGCCACTGCCTGTTCACCCCGCTATCATCCAGAAGGCGAGGTCAGTACAGGAGCATCAAAGCGGGGATCGAGAGACTGAAAAACAGCTTCTATCTCAAGGCCATCAGACTGTTAAAAAGCCATCACTAACACTTTAATAATGGGAAAATTGATGTAATAAATGTATCACTAGCCTAGTCCTAGTCCATGGAGAGTAAGAGCACCTCCTCCCAGCTGCCCACTGCACTGAGGCTAGGAAACACTGTCACCACCGATAAAGCCACGATAATTGAGAATTTCAATAAGCATTTTTCTACAGCTGGCCATGCTTTCCACCTGGCTACCCCTACCCCGGTCAACTGCCCTGTACCCCCCACAGCAACTTGCCCAAGCCTCCCCCATTTCTCCTTCACCCAAATCCAGATAGCTGATGTTCTGAAAGAGCTGCAAAATCTGGACCCCTACAAATCAGCTGAGTTAGACTATCTGGACCCTCTCTTTCTAAAATTATCTGCCGAAATTGTTGCAACCCCTACTAGCCTGTTCAACCTCTCTTTCGTATCGTTTGAGATCCCCAAAGATTGGAAAGCTGCTGCGGTCACTCCCCTCTTCAAAGGGGTAGACACTCTAGACCCAAACTGCCACAGACCTATATCTATCCTACCCTGCCTTTCTAAGGTCTTCGAAAGCCAAGTTAACAAACAGATCACCGACCATTTTGAATCCCACCGTACCTTCTCCGCTATGCAATCTGGTTTCCGAGCTGGTCATGGGTGCACCTCAGCCACGTTCAAGGTCCTAAACAATATCATAACCGCCATCGATAAGAGACAATACTGTGCAGCTTTATTCATCGATCTAACCAATGCTTTCGACTCTGTCAATCACCACATTCTTATCGGCAGAATCAACGGCCTTGGTTTCTCAAATGATTGCCTCGCCTGGCTCACCAAGTACTTCTCTGATAGAGTTCAGTGTGTCAAATCGGAGGGCCTGTTGTCCGGACCTCTGGCAGTCTCTATGGGGGTGCCACAGGGTTCAACTCTCGGGTCGACTTCTCTTCTCTGTATACATCAATGATGTCGCTCTTGCTGCTGGTGATTCTCTGATCCACCTCTACGCAGACGACACCATTCTGTATACTTCTGGCCCTTCTTTGGACACTGTGTTAACCCACCTCCAGACGAGCTTCAATGCCATGCAACTCTCCTTCTGTGGCCTCCAACTGCTCTTAAATGCAAGTAAAACTAAATGCATGCTCTTCAACCGATCAGTGCCCGCTCCTGCCCGCCAGCATCACTACACTGGATGGTTCTGACTTAGAATATGTGGACAACTACAAATACCTAGGTGTCTGGCTAGACTGTAAACTCTCCTTCTAGACCCACATTAAGCATCTCCAATCCAAAATTAAATCTGGAATCGGCTTCCTATTTCGCAACAAAGCATCCTTCACTCATACTGCCAAACATACCCTAGCAAAACTGACCATCCTACCGATCCTCGACTTCGGTGATGTCATTTACAAAATAGCCTCCAACACTCTACTCAACAAATTGGATGCAGTCTATCACAGTGCCATCCGTTTTGTCACCAAAGCCCCATATACTACCCACCACTGCGACCTGTATGCTCTCGTTGGCTGGCCCTCGCTTCATACTCGTCGCCAAACCCACTGGCTCCAGGTCATCGACAAGTATTTGCTAGGTAAAGCCCCGCCTTATCTCAGCTCACTGGTCACCATAGCAGCACCCACCCGTAGCACGCGCTTCAGCAGGTATATTTCACTGGTCACCCCCAAAGCCAATTCTTCCTTTGGCCGCCTTTCCTTACAGTTCTCTGTTGCCAATGACTGGAACGAACTGCAAAAATCATTGAAGCCGGAGACTCATATCTCCCTCACTAACTTCAAGCACCAGCTGTCAGAGCAGCTCACAGATCATTGCACATGTGCATAGCCCATCTGTAAATAGCCCATCCAACTACCTCATCCCCATACTGTATTTATTTATTTATTTTGCTCCTTTGCACCCCAGTATCTCTACTTGCACATTCATCTTCTGCACATCTATCACTCCAGTGTTTAATTGCTATATCGTAATTACCTCACCACTATGGCCTATTTATTGCCTTACCTCCCTTAACTTACCTCATTTGTATATAGACTTTTTTCTCCTGTATTATATGTATGTTTATTCCATGTGTAACTCTGTGTACGTGTCGAACTGCTTTGCTTTATCTTGGCCAGGTCGCAGTTGTAAATGGGAACTTGTTCTCAACTAGCCTATCTGATTAAATAAAGGTGGGGGGGAAAAAAAAAGCAAAACTCTGGTTTGTTGTTTTCTGAGAACATAGTTCTGAGAATATCCCTACAATTCCAGTGTAAAGAGTGTAAAGAGTTAAAACTATAATTTTTATGTTATGGATGGTCAGTCCTTACATCCATAGCTCAGTCTGAGAATTTGATAGTGGTTACATTTCCCTAGCCTCATCCCTCAGATGTTTACCAATAAAAGTTACCGCTTTGCTGGGGTGTCTGCTTTGTTGTTGTTGGAATCCCAAATTGCTCCATTAATTAAAGAACAATATATTTTATGGTATTAAAAATCTGTTTGCTGAGTAATAAGTCCACAGTCACAAAGGAAGTGTATGTAGATCTACATGTTTTTAATCAACGCTCAACATTTCACCATGAAAATCATATTTTATGCAACACAGGAAAATGGTAAGACTTTGATCTTCAATACTTTGGTCTTGTTTATTCA
The DNA here is from genome assembly GCF_016432855.1 of Salvelinus namaycush. Lineage (NCBI taxonomy): Eukaryota > Metazoa > Chordata > Actinopteri > Salmoniformes > Salmonidae > Salvelinus > Salvelinus namaycush. Next base: position 17,017 of record NW_024059469.1, on the reverse strand, counting down.
GCAACTTCTTTTCCCTGTAAGAAGACATAAATAATATAATGTATCAGTAATAATAATGAACATGATAAATATATTGATAGAATATAATGGATCAGTAATAATAATGAACATGATAAATATATGGATAGAATATAATATATCAAGCATTTAGTGCTCAGTGCTCAGCTTGGATTTTCAATTTTGAAGTACCAACAGAATTAACCTTTCTTTTTTTGCCCTTCCTGAAATGTGCTGATGTGGTGATCTTAAATACAGTTGAGTGTAAAAGGTCTGTGTTGACCTCTGAGAAGACTGACTCATAGGTGGTGTTGATGTGGTCATATCTGAACATGAGTCAGGGATAGGTTTAGCAGCAGTTCTGTACCTTTCCAGAGTCACGTGTCTTGGCTCTGAGCTTGTTGACCTGAGTCTCAGCGATGTCAGCACGCTCCTCAGCCTCCTCCAGCTCATGCTGAACCTTCCTGAACTTAGACATATGGCTATTGGCTGCTTCCTCCTGGGTGAGGAGAAGAGAGGGAGAGCAGAACATCAGCATTTAAAGTTTGAAGCTTCAGGTAGCAAATTAATATTCTGTTTTTAAAGGTATATATTTTTTTAAATACAAAAAAGACAGATTTAGGATAACAATGTATACAGGGAGATAGATGATACAGCAGAGAAAGTGAGAACGGGGGATCAAACCACTGCCTCCAGCACAATCACTAGACCAGCTAATTAATATTCAAACTCTCTTCTTTAAGTTGGTAACACATAGGAGGCACTCAGAAATGTGTACAATTTCATCAGCAATTACTTGCACTATCAATTGTCGTTGTTGACTGGTGTGTTGTAGCAACACTTACTTCAAACTACATTGTATGGATATTAAGTATTGTAATGTTTACTAGGGATAAACATTTTATTTTTTTGAATTTCTGCATTCAGAGTATTTGACTCAGTATGTGACTTACTGCTTCCTCAGAATTCCTCTTGTAGGCCTTCACTTTCATCTGCAGCTTATCTACCAGGTCCTGAAGTCTGCTAACGTTCTTCTTATCCTCCTCAGTCTGTGGGAGAAGATAAAATCATTGTCAGTATAGTTTTATACACAAACCTGTCTGTGTTAGTGTCAAGTGTGTGAAGAATGCACTTTCTCTTACCTGGTAAGTGAGCTCCTTGACTCTGCGCTCATACTTCCGGACTCCCTTGACCGCGTCTGCACCTCTTCTCTGCTCTGCCTCCACCTCAGTCTCGAGCTCACGCACCTTTGTTGAACAAATACATTTAGGCATTTGTTTGAGGTGATGAAACAAATCTTTGTGAAACAGAGGTAGAGTCTTCTACCCAGTCAAGGAGGCACAATTGTTGTCTTTTCATTATGTACTTTTCCAAGTGGTTCCCAAAGTGGAATTTACCCTTAAATTTGTTCATGAATATTGCTAGCAACAACAGATTTAAACTACCAAGGATCTGTGGAACAAGATTAGAAGGTCCAATACAATACAATGTAATATTATTAATCCACTGTTTATGTTCTAAACCCTTAGATGTACAACATGGGCATGGGAGGCTCACAGGGATATTGGTCGGCACATTATTCTGACAATTATACATTTTAAAGGTCAATTCTTCTTGTAGTTATAATATATAGGACTCTTTTTTTTATTTGACCGATTTTGTCGTGCATTTAGCAGTGCATGTTGCAGTACCAGTATGACCAACAGAGGCCGCCACTGGCCTGTTTGAATGTAATGAGTTTGCGACAGCAAGACAGAAGCACCGACATAAATACATTTTTATGTCTTTATTTTTAAGGTAAGCGAGTGGAAAAGCACCATATTCTAGAGAGTAATGTTTGTTAAGATGTTATGTTTTCATGTTTTTATGAACTTATGAAAGTCCTGTAGCCTACAAGCTAATTTAGTCGTTAGCCTTCTAGCTGGTAGCCCCGCATAGCAACGCTAGCTTCCCTAGTAACGGCCCTTTTGCAGCAGAATAAATAGGACATGTAGCTTGCGATCTAGAGAGAGAGAAATGAAACACGTGACTAGATGTAAATAAAATATTACTATGAGATGAATTAGATCAATGTGTGTTTATGTATCAGACATTTGTATTATTATTATCATTATTATTATTATTGAATCTATTAACTTAAATTGCAGTTTAGAAGAACTTTACAAGCCTAAATGAAACAACTAGATAAATACAGTTTTATATCTTGACTTTATTTGAAGGTCTTGGCTCCAATTCTTCTCAAGTCCATAACATAAGTGTGACATATTTACAATGTTTTTGTTTTGAACATAATTGCACTGTAATTTATGCTTTAAAATGGGAAAATATTCCCTCTGATGCCAAGAGAGCGGACTTTCAAATGTTCTTTTCCAGCGGCCAAGACTTGATTAGTCCGACCATGCACTGCTGAAGTCATATTAAAACTGCGTGGATGCTTTTTATATCGCACTCTAATGTAAGAGTTGTGTTATGATATTATGAAGGGGTCCCTGATGCAAAGACATTTGGAAACTCCTGATTAAGGTGGGTTAATGAGAGAAAAAGTAATTACAAAATGCTCCAGTGTATTTTACATGATCAAATACATTTCCAGCAAACTGTTTTTTAATCCAACCCCAAATCCACCCTGCTGGTAACTCACCCTGGACTCCAGTTTCTGGAGCTGCTTCTTGCCTCCCTTCATGGCCAGATTCTCAGCCTCATCCAGGCGGTGCTGCAGGTCCTTGACTGTGATCTCCAGGTTCTTCTTCATCCTCTCCAGGTGAGAACTGGTGTCCTGCTCCTTCTTCAGCTCCTCAGCCATCATGGCCGCCTGGAAAAGTAGTTTGTTTAATTAATGCACCAATTGGCAAAAATCATAACGTTCCCTCTGAGATCTTTGTTGTTCTTAACCAGCCCAGCTACCATTGGCCCTTAGGGAAAAAATCAAGATGATGTAATTCAAGGACTCACGTCAGTGATTGCCTTCTTGGCCTTCTCTTCTGCATTCCTGGCCTCCTGGACGATGTCGTCCACCTCTCCCTGCACCTGCACCAGGTCAGTCTCCAGCTTCTTCTTGGTGTTCAGAAGGCTGGTGTTCTGAAGGAGGAAACAAGACGATTTGTTTAGCTCTAAAGAGAATTTACAAGGATGAAATTATTAAACTCTCAATGCATGCATTGTTGAATTCAAGGTGTGTTTAAACAGTATGCTTGGTTGGAAATGGCTTTGACCCATACTTGGGAGTGCAGCAGTCCAACACGCTCGCTTGCGTCTACCAGCTCAGTCTCAGCCACTTTGCGGCCTCTCTCTGTCTGCTCCAGAGCAACTCTCAGCTCCTCGATCTCAGCCACCATCAGACCATTTCTACGCTCCACCATGGCTGCCTGCTCCTTCATGTCCTCTGCGACACGGACGGCATCGTCAAGGTGCAATTGGGCATCCTGTGGTTCACAAGGACATACATTCATTAGGACTTGTGGAAATAGGGGTGATAGGATGGGTGATATAAATGTTAATTGGGAAGAATTTACCCAGTATCCCTAACTTTCTACAGTGCATTGTCCACTCTATTCAATTCCTCTGTTCAATTCTTTTCTACAGATTCACAAACAAATCCCTAGCTATGTTCAGGTTTTTGAGCCTGATGTCCCAGTCCCTTTACCTTGAGCTGTCCCTGGACGTTCCTCAACTGTTTCTGGGCCTCAGCGGCCTGCCTGTTGGAGTGGCTCAGCTGGATCTCCATCTCGTTCAGGTCTCCCTCCATCTTCTTCTTCACCCTCTGGGCATCATTCCTGCTCCTGACCTCAGAGTCCAGGGTGCTCTGCATGGAGTCAACCACCCTCTGGCTGTTCCTCTTGATCTGCTCCATCTCCTCATCCTTCTCAGCGATCTTCCTGTCCACCTCACCCTTGATCTGGTTCAGCTCCAGCTGCACACGCAGAATCTTGGATTCCTCGTGCTCCAGTGTTCCCTGGACAAACAGAAGCAGTCAGAAAAATCATGTTCAATACATTTGTATGTAGGAATTAAATATGTATGACTACAACAAACTCCAATACAAGGATCATTGGACTGTAGCTGGCGTTGGCTAGTGTAACACTGCTTTCCCCATCAAACAGCTGTAGTTTGTACCTCAGCCTCCTCCAGAGCGGTCTGGATCTCAGACTTCTCTGTCTCCACGGTCTTCTTAGCCTTCTCCAGCTCATGGATGCTCTTGCCAGTCTCTCCGATCTGCTCAGTCAGGTCAGAGATCTCCTCTGCACACACACACACAGGAGCAGTTTACACTTGGGAGATTTTCAGTGGATATTCCAGTGTGCTGAATTTGACATGAAATCATATTAACAGTTAATTAATTAACAGCACTTCATAGGATCTTGCAAATCTAATCGCCGACCACTTATTGGAATGTTCAAAGGAATAACAACTACAAGTAAAATATTTACAAATTATACTGTATGTGACAATTCTGAAATGTTGTAAAATTAATGTTGATGATTACAGTTCCCTCCATTTTCAAAACACTAGTCAAACATGAGCCAAATAGAACTGCTGCCAAATGCTCACGTTGCAGGTTCTTGTTCTCTCTCTTCAGAGTCTCCAGATGATCCAGAGCCTCCTCGTAGGAGTTCTTCATCTTGAAGAGTTCAGTGCTCATAGAGCGAGCCTCCTTCTGAGCTCCTTCCAGCTCAGCCTGGCCCTCCTCATACTTCTGCTTCCACTCTGCCAGAACCTAGGAGAATCCATGGAATTTTAATTAGAAGTCATAGATGAAGAGTTTTTAAATTAGAAATGAGAAATAATTATACAATTGATAAAAAATATAGGTTTATTCATTTTCACCTTGTCAAAGTTCCTCTGCTTCTTGTCGAGGTTGGCGGCCAATGCGTTGGCTCTCTCAACATCAATCATGAGGTCCTCCACCTCTCCCTGCAGCCTCTGCTTGGTCTTCTCCAGGGAGGCGCACTTGGAGTTGGTCGCCTCAATGGTCTCCTCAGCATCCTGCAGACGCTGGGCCAGCTTCTTCCTGTTGGACAACAGAGGGTGGTTTAATGGTGTATTTATTTTATTTTGATAAACAATACATATTGATGTAACATTTTCTCAGAGCCCCCTACCACCCTCACCATCCACACCATATCTGAGTTTTTCTGTTGTGTGCGACTCACTTGGCCTCCTCCAGCTCCTCTGTACGCTGGATGGCATCAGTTTCATACTTAGTCCTCCACTGAGCCACCTCACTGTTGGCCTTGGACATGCCACGTTGCAGCTCTGCCTTGGCCTCCTGCTCCTCCTCAAACTGCTCCCTCAGGAGGTCACAGTCATGGCGGGCAGACTGGACACCGTGGGCCAGTGCGTTTTTAGCCTGTGAGAAAGAAAGAGAAAGACAAAGAATGATTAGCGAGATGCTCAAACAAATTATGGGAAAAAGTCTCTGAGGGTGGAGAGACAGTAGAATTCTCTGAGGGTTGAGAGACAGTAGAAGTCTCAGAGGGTGGCGTAGTCACCGTCTATATGAAGATATAGCTCTAAACTCTGTGGACGTGGAGTCCATTTTGGGTCCCTTACCTTGACCTCCTCCTCAATCGCCCTCTTCAGCTCCTCCACCTGCTGGGTGAAGGCCTGTTTTCCTCTGGTCAGTTGAGACACCAGGGCTTCCTTCTCCTCCAGCTGGCGGCCAAACTCACCTGCAGGGACAGAGGGACATCTTGTTAATAGGGTCTCTGTTCTCTAAGATTGAACATTTATTTTGAGGTATCGTAGGGCAATGTTAGGTGGGGAATATTACAGTATAAATTATGTGGATACAGCCCCCAACACGTTATTGTGTTTTCTGAAGGAAAGCATTGGCTTGTTGTTCATTGTTGAAGGTACCATTTTCTGTCAGGAGTCTGGCTCTCTGTCCACTGATGTCGTTGACCTGGCGAACATTCTCATCATTCTTAGTCTTGAGCTCACTCAGCTGGTCCTCAAGAGTACGGCACATCTTCTCCAGATTGCCCTGTTAGTGAAACATTTTCCATCATTACTTTATATATGTGACTCCTGTCAACTTCAGTTCACTTGAATGGTAATGTAGTTGACCCTCCTCAACACTGCTTTACCAAAACATCACTACTCACCTTAGCCTTGGCGACGGCCTCCATGTTGCTAGAGAGGTCATCAATCTCCATCTTGTACTCGCTCTTCTCCTTCTCCAGCTTCTGCTTGACGCGCTGCAGGTTGTCGATCTGCTCCCCGAGCTCAGCCACACTGTCGGCCTGCTTCTTGCGCAGAGCGGCGGCTGTGGCCTCATGCTGCAGGGTGGACTCTTCAAGATCACGACGCAGCTTCTGGAACTCAGCCTCACGCTTCTTGTTCATCTCAATCTGAGCAGCAGTGGCGCCTCCGGCCTCCTCCAGCCTCTCGCTGATCTCCTCAAGTTCCCTGGAGAGATCGGCCCTCTGCTTCTCAACCTTAGCCCTGGCAGCACGCTCAGCCTCAATTTCCTCCTCCAGCTCCTCAATACGGGCCTAGAACAGGGGGCAGGAGCAGGGGGGATGAACACTACAATACAGTTGAAACAATTGAACCTCACAAAATAATAATAGTATGTATATTTTGCATAAATGTGTTTAATAAAAAGCCAGTTACACTAATATATTCAGTAGACAGTGTCCCATGCAGGAACCAAAACCACAATGTTCAGAACCACCATCTTCCAACCTACTCAGCCATCAGAAGCCACCGGGAAATGTGTGCTACCAGAACAATGTTTTCAGGAAATGATTCAAGTCTGTGCTTTTCTGTACTGGAGCTTATATCCTGTACTGTACCTGGAGTTCCTTGATCTTCTTCTGCAGCTGAGCTCCCAGAGACTGCTCATCCTCAACCTTGCTGAGGAGCTGGGTGGTCTCAAACTCCTTCCTAAGAAACACAAATACACCGATTGCAGAGTTAGTTTTTGTTTGATAGTGTAAAGGGAGAGAATCATACCATTTACTTTGCTTTTAAAAATACCATTCAAGTGTTAATTCCTTATTACAAGAATTTGTCAAGAACAACCATTATAGCAGCTAATACTGTAGTCATAGGTTTGTGTTTACTTCTTGATTTTCTCATCAGCTTGCTGCTTGTCATTCTCCAGGTCCATTATGGACTCCTGGGCCAGTTTCAGATCTCCCTCCAGCTTTCTCTTGGATCGCTCAAGGTCCATACGAAGCTTCTTCTCTTGCTCCAGAGAACCCTCAAGCTAGAAGATAAAAATACATATATTGTTCAAATCTAAACAACTGAAGATAATATCATCTTACATACTATCATGGCCAAAATGTCAAACCACTCACGTCGTCCACTTGCTGTTCCAGCTTGGTCTTGGCCTTGGTCAGAGTGTTGACTTTGTCCTCCTCTGCCTGCAGGTCATCCAGTGTCTGCTGGTGGGCCTCTTGGAGGGCTTTCTTCTCCTTGGTCAGCTTGGCAACACTCTCATCCATAGACGCCATCTCCTCTGTCAGGTTTTTAACCTGTAAATGGCCACAACATAATTATACTTCACCATAAAGGGGAGATTTAGTTTGTTATATATTGCATTCATTTCATTAAGATTAGAACTGCATCTACATTTACTGTACTATAGATTCAACACTAGATGGAAGTGTTAACAATGCCAGTGTACTGAGTGGAAAACATAAATGAGGGGGATCAGAACATGCAATGAATGTTGAGAGTACCACGCAACTGAAATTCTACTATTGTACAACGTGAATTCCATTTCTGTTAAGCTATGTTTTGAGGTGATTATTGTTTGGTTAGACTGTCTATGGTAAGACACAAGACCTTGTTTTCAGTGGCGTGCTTCTCCTTCTCCACTTTGGCCAGGGTGAGCTCCAGGTCATCAATGTCCTTCTTCAGTTCAGAGCACTCATCCTCCAGCTTCCTCTTCTTGGCAGTCAACTCAGCATTGATCTCCTCCTCATCCTCCAGCCTCTCGGTCGTCTCTTTGAGTTTGGCCTCCTGCTGGATCTTGCTCTTGATGAGCCCCTCACACCTTTCCTCAGCATCATTCAGACTCTCTCCTTCCTGGTTTCAGAACAGGAGAAAAAATTCAGCGACCTAATTTTTTGTGTCAAAATATACACTTTAGTCAAAAAGTTCAGAGCAAATCAATAGACATTCATGAAATATATACAATATATAACATGGGCAATAAAAATGTGTGAGTTAGCCACATACTTTACAGTGTGTTCATATGTGTGTGTATGTGTGTGTATTCATGTGTATGTAAATGTGCCCATACGAGGGTAGTTGTTCACTCACAGATGCGACTTGGAGCGACAGGTCATTCTTCTCCTGCGTCAGGGACACCAACTTCTCCTCCATTTGCTTCTTCGTGGACAGAGCCTTGGCCAGGTCTGTCTTCATCTTCTCATAGTTCTCCTTCATGTTGGCCAGCTCCTTCTCAGTCTCAGCGCTCTGCAGCAGGGGCTTGATCTTGAAGTACAACTTCATCCATGGCCAGGTTTTGACATTCATGAATGAGCGGATGTTGTACTGGATGGCGTAAATTGATTCTCTGGTCGACAGAAACGATGGAGTGGCATGGTGAGTGATTAGATGAACAACAAAACAGAACCACCTGTCACTGTTTGTTTACAGCTGAGCAAAGGGGTTAGGGAAATGTAACCCCTCCTAAATTCACAGATAGCGGACTAGATGCAAGGACTGACAGGTTATGCTAAGCTCATGATGCATTTTATATTCTTCAAGAATTAAAAGGTAAATACCACACATTTAAATGACAGTTGAACAGCCAAATCCCAAACTGCAGCTATAAAGCTAGAATCCTTAGTTGCTACATCCATTTCTGGACTAAATGAATGAACCCAAAAGCTTTATTAGACCATTATAAGATGTACTTTCTCATTCTGAACAACTCACAGCATATACAGTATGTAATCATAATGCATTAGATACAGGTGGTTGACAGAAAGCTTTGCCAAGATGTCTGCTATTCCTCACCTCCTCTCCATCATCTTGCTAAACTCTCTCCTCATGAGGAATCCACGGCTGAGAGCCTGGACCATGCCGACTAGAGAGGCCAGCTTCTCATCTCTCATCTCCTCCAGGACACCCAGCAGACCGGCTTTGAAGAAGACCTGAGACACAGGTTAACATGGTCAATGGAACCACAGATGGTGACAGATAGAAAGGGTTGAATCAAAAGAGGGGAACAACACCACTAGATTGATTTAAAAAAACATTAACTCTGCAACGGTTACAAACATACCATGTGATAGGCTGTTTCTAAGTTGTTAGTTATTGTACAGTTGTAGATTAATAATGTACACAGATACAGATAACTGCAGCCATACCACTCTAACACAATGCACATGGTAATGAGTTTAGTTTCTCGTCTATACTTGTGATGAATGACTGAAGAAAAAAACCAGTACAATGTTTTTCCACCTTTTACATTAGTTAAATGAAGAAGAAAGAACAAAAGGATGGATAGATCAACTGGAGAGATTTTATATGGTACAGGTTTAAATTATTATTCAAGTTGTGTTTTGATGTCAGCTTTTGCTGGGGGCATTTGACTGACCTTGGTGTGTCCAAACTTGTAATCCTCGTGATTCACATCAATGGACCCAAGCAGCTTCTCAGAAGCCTTCTTGTTGTCCATGAACTGGCCCTCAGGGATGACACTGGCATTCAGTACTTTGTACCTGAATGAGGAGACATTTTAAAGTATGTCAAGTTGTAATATGTTGGTTATATTTCGTAAAAGGTAAGACTATTCTGATGCTGGGAAAACCTTTGTGCATTTGTGTTTGTGTGTGTATACCTTTGTTTGAAGTCAGCATAGATGATTCTGCTGGGGAAGCCCTTTCTGCAGATCCTGATACCCTCCAGTACACCATTACACCTGAGCTGGTGGATAACCAGGAAGTTCTCCATCAGACCTGGTAAAACAAAACAAGTCTCTTTTAATACTCATAATCAGGTTAAAGATTGGGATTGTTAAAGTCACTGATAGTGTACTGATAAGATATTCTTGTACCTGGAGTCTTTGACTCGTTGGGGATCAGGCAGCGCACAAAGTGAGGATGAGTGCTCCTCAAGTTGGTCATCAGCTTATGTAAGTTCTCCTGTAAGAGGGTTACAAACCATTTTCTCAGAAATAATTTACGATAATCAATGCACATTTTAAAGGACTGAATATACACATTTCAAAAGCTCACCCTGAACTGGGAGGACACTGTCTGCATGGAACCACCCTTCTTCTTGCCTCCTTTCTTGGCTTTATCTGTTAAAATGGGGAAAAGTAAAAGATAACTAGAAAAGTACATTTCCTAGAGCGGGTGGAATAAATAGAATAATAATAAGAGTAAGAAATCTAGAGTGGTCTTGTCTTCAGCAAGCACACTAATTATAAACCAGAGAATCTCTGGTTAACTTCTTGCCACTATAGGGGGTGCTGTTTTGCATTAGCATAATTTGCTCTACAGATTAAACTGCCTAGTACTCAATTCTTGCTCGTACAATATGCATATTATTGTTATTATTGGATAGAAAACACTCTCTAGTTTCTATAGCCGTTTGAATTATGTCTCTGAGTGAAACAGAACTCATTCTACAGCACTTTTCCTCCCAGTGTGTGAGATTTCAGAAATCTTGGCCTCTGGTTCCAGATCAGTTTTAAAGTCCCTGTAAATCCTATGAGGATACAAACACTGCCCACGCCTTCCTCTAGATGTCAGTAAGTGGTGACAATTTGAATGGAGTCGATTGCGCAATCAGTGCCTCTATAAATCACCAAATACCGGAAGTAGCGTTCTTTGGACCCTGCGCTCAACGCAAGAAGGACGTTGGACTGGGCTTTTTTCCAAGCCTTGGTTTAGCCAGTAATATAGCGCCGGTCATGTTTTTACTCGTTATAGGTGTTAAAAACATCATAAGGTAGTTAATTTAAACCGTTTTATAGCAATTTATATCCGTTTAGTGCGATTTTGAGGCATTTCTATGTGATGCTCTTTGAAGCTTTGGGCACGTTTCGGGGTCCCGGTCGAACGTTAGTGGGCATTCGACAGACAGAGGACATCTTTCGACCAAAAGAAGATTAGACCCAAGAAAGGATACATTGCCCAAGATTCTGATGGAAGATCACCTCATAGTAAGAAATATTTAAGATGGTAAATCGTTGTTCTGTCGAAAAATTTTAAAACGCATATTCCGCCATTTTGTTTGGTATAGCTTCGCTTGGCGAACCCTGTATTGCACAGTAAGGATAATTTTAGAAATGTAATTCAGCGATTGCATTAAGAACTAATTTGTCTTTCGATAGCTGTCCAACTTATATTTTTTTAGTCAAGTTTATGAATAGTTATCCATGAGACAAGATCACTGTGAAAGATGGCGTCCGACATTTTCAGGCTAGTTTTGCTAGTATTGTCATTGTATAACCACGGTTGTTTGTGGCTAAATATGCACATTTTCGAACAAACTCTATATGTATGTTGTAATATGATGTTACAGGAGTGTCATCGGAAGAATTCTGAGAAGGTTAGTGAAAAAATTAATATATTTTGGCGATGATAACGATATCGCTCTCTTTGGCTTGAATCAATGGTCGGGTAACGTTTGCATATGTGGTATGCTAATATAACGATTTATTGTGTTTTCGCTGTAAAACACTTAGAACATCTGAAATATTGTCTGAATTCACAAGATCTGTGTCTTTCCATTGCTGTGAGTTGTGTATTTTTAAGAAATATTTTATGATTAGTAATTAGGTAATACACGTTGCTCTGTGTATTTATTCTAGTCGAGTTGTGATGGTGGGTGCAATTGTAAACTATGATTTATACCTGAAATATGCACATTTTCTAACAAAACCTATCCTATACAATAAATATGTTATCAGACTGTCATCTGATGAGGTTTTTTCTTGGTTAGTGGCTATCAATATCTTTATTTGGCCGAATTGGTGATAGCACCTGATGGAGTAAGAAACTGATGGAGTTAGGAAAGTGGTGTCTTTTGCTAACGTGGTTAGCTAATAGATTTACATATTTTGTCTTCCCTGTAAAACATTTAAAAAATCTGAAATGGTGGCTTTATTCACAAGATCTGTATCTTTCATTTGGTGTCTTGGACTTGTGATTTAATGATATTTAGATGCTACTATTTAATTGTGACGCTATGCTAGCGATGCTAATCAGTGTGGGGGGGGGGTGGGGGGTGATCCCGGATCCGGGGTTGAGAGGCGGTAAAAGTTAACTTCACATGTATCTAGAGGCAAATGCTGCCAATGAGATTGTGTTAAATAAGACCTACTGCATGATTAAATTAACCAAGTCTATGAGTAAATCAACCTAGTAATAAACGTTGAGAAATTGTGATACATTGAAAGACCAAAGAACATTTGGGTCTGACTTGTAACTAGTATTTAATTAAATGTTGTGACATGATGCTAGTCTTACCCTCAGGAGGGGGAGGGGGATACAGGGCAGCCAACATTTGACTCCTGACTTCCCGTACAGTTGACAAACTGAGTCGTTCAAAGGGTCCTTGTTCTTCTCCAGCCAGCCAGTGATGTTGTAGTCCACAGTGCCGGCGTAGTGCACCAGGGAGAAGTGGGCCTCTGCCTTGCCTTTGGCAGGCTTGGGCTTCTCAAACGCCTTTGTTTTACCAAGATGCTGGGGCGTACAGCTTGTCCTTGAAGGTAGTGTCTGAAGACTTGGGGAACATGCACTCCTCTTCAAGGATGGAGAAGATGCCCAATGGCTTTACGAAAAGAGATGTATATCAAATTAGTGATATTTCCGTTTAGGATAACATTCATTCCTTTAGTAAACATTCTATTTGCGGATTACATTCATTTCGGGGAACATAATAGGAAACATATTGAGTTCTCAACAGTCAGATACGTTGTACCACTGTGATAATATCTCACACAGGGCTCACTATGATCTTTGCTTTTGCAGTCCATTATAATGGTCCATTAAAATCCTCACAGACAGCTTACCTTCTCAATAAGCTCAATGCAGGCAGCCAAGTCCATGCCGAAGTCAATGAAGGCCCAGACGATTCCCTCCTTTTTGTACTCCTCTTGCTCCAGGACGAACATGGTGTGGTTGAAAAACTGTTGCAGTTTCTCATTGGTGAAGTTGATGCACAGCTGCTCCATGCTGTTGTACTGTTGATGGAGTTTTAAAAGGGATCATTTCATCATACAAGACTGTAATCCATCTCAATCACATCTAATTGTCTTGTTCTGGTCTCATACTCACATCAAAGATCTCAAACCCGGCAATGTCAAGCACACCGATATAGAACTGCCTTGGATTCTTGGTGTCCAACATCTCATTGATACGGATGACCATCCACAAGAACATCCTCTCATAGATGGACTTGGCCAGAGCACTGACTGAGTTATTAACCTGCAATGATAATACCTCAAATTAATACATGAGATATTGACCGTGTCTGGTGATAAGGTGATAAGACCTTGGGATAAACAACATCACTATTTAAAAAAAGCAATGCACTCGTCCCCAAAATAATTCCAGTGCTCAGAAATTGGTAGATGCTGTGTTTTGCAGTCTTACCTGAGCCACAGTCTGTCCCTTGGTCACATACTCATTGCCGACCTTCACTCTGGGGTAGCACAGAGCCTTCAACATCTCAAGCTGAGTTCAGGCCCAGCAGGTAGGGGCGATTTTATCAGCCACTGGAGAGAGAACCAACAACAACAGACTCAGGGACACAAGATCACTTGTTTATGATGTCACACTGACATAATAGTTTGGATAACTTTGTGAGTTTGGTTTTGATTTTTCTCCCATATTCATCATTTCAAATCATTTCGGGGAGTTTGGAATTTGGTTTCCAAAAACTCTCCTGCATGACTTTTGTAATGGAATTTCTCCACTTAAGACGAACACCCAATGTAAATGAATCCTTTATCCTTTTATTAAGAGTAACATTGTTAGACTAAAATGAAAACAATGCCTTCCAATAAGGAGAAAGTTATCATGTTTGTTTTGCATGTTTCTCAACCTTACAATAGGGGTAAAAGCAGAACATTGTTTGAGAGTGATCCATGTGTATTAGCAGTAGTGATTGAGAGGGATTTCCTACTGGAAAGATGTCCTAGTTGAAGGAAACTGATAACTCATGTTACTCTGAAAGGGGAAAGAACACTCACTTAATGGTGTTGAATGACCTTTGCTCTGACTTTCTGGTGAGGCCTGATCACTCAAAGGCTAGAGACACTGGGTGAGATTTCAGTATAATATGTAAATGCTGGTAAATGCTAGTAAGTAGTGTATTGCTGTTGTTGTTTGGCTTCAATACACATCTCACCAGATTGGGTCTGCTGTTCTCTGACTCCCTGACCCTGTAACTCTGCCATGAGGTTGCCAACATGATAGGGGAGTATAAGCCAATTTGCAAACAGTTGTGATTCTCTTTGACATTTGAAATGGTTTGAACAGTTGTGATTCTCTTTGATATTTGCCTTAGAAATTAGAATTAAGAATATTGGGAATGTAATAATTTGTCATACAGTGAAAGGTTATTCTGGATTTCCTGAATCAGAAATAGCCTAAACTGTTGTTCTGGTCTGTCCTCTCTCTCTCTCGAGGTTATGGTGAATGTGACCACAGATGGTATCTAGATGCATGGAAGGGATCATTCCACCGAGAACAGTGTGATCCTTAACCCCTCCAAACGTATCTCATGCTGCTTGTGGACTGGCCGGAAAACGGATAAGACAGAATGGACCACAAAGGGTGGTGGCGGCGGCTCAGGTGAGAGTTTCGTCTGCTTGGGGATATTGAAATCGGGACATTATCAAGGGCCATCCACATTGACAGGCATGAGTTCCATGTGTACCATTGTGAGGATGAACTGCAACGCTATCTTAAGAAGAAAACAAAGAGACACCAGAAGAATGAGTGCTGGGAGGGGGAGGGGTGGTCAACCGTTACCGTAACTGATTTAGGATGGTCCAAAATGGTTTATTTTGGGTATTAGGTTGATTGTGGGGGTCTGCACACTTTGAAATGTTATTTAGTAATTTGGACTAGAAATTGAGATACTGATGTGTCACTAACATGCCACTGGCGATAGTATAAGACAAGGACAAAGTTAATGCTAGAAATATCAGATGAATATATATATGTTGACATGTAGTACATGTATACACCCCTGTCTTTAGATGAACATTCTGCCAGTGTCGGTGTGTGAGTCTTAAATTAAAGTCATAGATTCAAGAAGCATGGGATCATTTATCAGTAGTTTAAAGTATGATTCAGAAAGTCGAGAAGGAGAGAAAATGATTAAACATGTATTCTTTATCTTCCCTGTTCAAGGCAATATGTATTCAAGGTGGTGTGGAACATGTGAGTGATCACTGTTCCAGATGAGGGACTAATTATTTGACTTGACCACGTTTTAGTATGTTTCTTAAAGTGGCCTAGTAGCAGTAATTCATGTGTTATGGGTCAGATGGAATGATCTATGTGCAACTGTATTTGTGGCCGGTGGCAAAGTACAAAGGGGCCTGTCTCTGAGACAGAATATTTCCACAAGAGTGAGATAGGAGTCATATCGTAGAGCTAACTATATAGAGTGTGAACTATTGGCGTATAAAACTTTCTTATAGCTTCACTGTTTTACATCATTATATAAATTGCTTATTCTCAAATAGCTGTTTGTGTATGAGTCTGGGTAATTAACAAAGGACTGAGGCAGGCTGCAAGAATGTGGACTTCCTAATCTGAAGGCTTCTCCTGACTGATATGAAGACTGGGAGACACTACCTGCCTAGCCACAGAGATTCATTGTACATCCTAGACTCAGAAGGGGAGAGGGCTTGTTTGGGAAAACAATCATTATACTTGGGAAAACAATATCTATACTTGTTGACTGCATATAAGCATGAAAAATAGAGGCGAAGTGAGGATGACATGATGTGGGAACACCTCTCCTGTTGCCTGATGAGGAAACCTAGGTGAAAGCATGAGTTGGTGTTTTTAGAGCCTTCATGTTTTATGGACCCCAGCAGAAACCAGTATCCTAAAGGTATAGAGTATAGAGTCAGGCTAGGGGAGAGTGGGAATCATCATGTTATCAGGTATAGAGTCAGGCTAGGGGAGAGTGGGAATCATCATGTTATCAGGTATAGAGTCAGGCTAGGGGAGAGTGGGAATCATCATGTTATCAGGTATAGAGTCAGGCTAGGGGAGAGTGGGAATCATCATGTTATCAGGTATAGAGTCAGGCTAGGGGAGAGTGGGAATCATCATGTTATCAGGTATAGAGTCAGGCTAGGGGAGAGTGGGAATCATCATGTTATCAGGTATAGAGTCAGGCTAGGGGAGAGTGGGAATCATCATGTTATCAGGTATAGAGTCAGGCTAGGGGAGAGTGGGAATCATCATGTTATCAGGTATAGAGTCAGGCTAGGGGAGAGTGGGAATCATCATGTTATCAGGTATAGAGTCAGGCTAGGGGAGAGTGGGAATCATCATGTTATCAGGTATAGAGTCAGGCTAGGGGAGAGTGGGAATCATCATGTTATCAGGTATAGAGTCAGGCTAGGGGAGAGTGGGAATCATCATGTTATCAGGTATAGAGTCAGGCTAGGGGAGAGTGGGAATCATCATGTTATCAGGTATAGAGTCAGGCTAGGGGAGAGTGGGAATCATCATGTTATCAGGTATAGAGTCAGGCTAGGGGAGAGTGGGAATCATCATGTTATCAGGTATAGAGTCAGGCTAGGGGAGAGTGGGAATCATCATGTTATCAGGTATAGAGTCAGGCTAGGGGAGAGTGGGAATCATCATGTTATCAGGTATAGAGTCAGGCTAGGGGAGAGTGGGAATCATCATGTTATCAGGTATAGAGTCAGGCTAGGGGAGAGTGGGAATCATCATGTTATCAGGTATAGAGTCAGGCTAGGGGAGAGTGGGAATCATCATGTTATCAGGTATAGAGTCAGGCTAGGGGAGAGTGGGAATCATCATGTTATCAGGTATAGAGTCAGGCTAGG
>NW_024059468.1:30000-35310 GCF_016432855.1 Salvelinus namaycush | reverse complement strand
AAACACACCTTCCAGGTAGGACAGACTAAACACACCTTCCCAGGTAGGGCAGACTAAACATACCTTCCCCAGTCAGACTAAACACACATCCCCAGGCAGACTAAATACACCTTCCCCAGGTAGGACAGACTAAATACACCTTCCCCAGTCAGACTAAACACACCTTCCCAGGTAGGGCAGACTAAACACACCTTCCCCAGTCAGACTAAACACACATCCCCCAGGCAGACTAAATACACCTTCCCCAGGTAGGACAGACTAAATACACCTTCCCCAGGTAGGACAGACTAAATACACCTTCCCCAGTCAGACTAAACACACCTTCCCCAGGTAGGACAGACTAAATACACCTTCCCCAGGTAGGACAGACTAAACACACCTTCCCCAGGTAGGACAGACTAAATACACCTTCCCCAGGTAGGACAGACTAAATACACCTCCCCCAGGTAGGACAGACTAAATACACCTTTCCCAGGTAGGACAGACTAAATACACCTTTCCCAGGTAGGACATACTAAACACACCTTCCCCAGTCAGACTAAACACACCTTCCCCAGGTAGGACAGACTAAATACACCTTCCCCACGTAGGACAGACTAAATAAATACACCTTCCCCAGGTAGGACAGACTAAATACACCTTCCCCAGGTAGGACAGACAAAATACACCTTCCCCAGGTAGGGCAGACTTAATATACCTTCCCCAGGTAGGACAGACTAAATACACCTTCCCCAGGAAGGACAGACTAAATACACCTTCCCCAGTCAGACTAAATACACCTTCCCCAGTCAGACTAAATACACCTTCCCCAGTCAGACTAAATACACCTTCCCCAGGTAGGACAGACTAAATACACCTTCCCCAGGTAGGACAGACTAAACACACCTTCCCCAGGTAGGACAAACTAAATACACCTTCCCCAGGTAGGACTGACTAAATACACCTTCCCCAGGTAGGGCCGACTAAATACACCTTCCCCAGGTATGACAGACTAAATATACCTTCCCAGGTAGGGCAGACTAAATACACCTTCCCCAGTCAGACTAAATACACCTTCCCCAGGTAGGACAGACTAAATACACCTTCCCGAGGTAGGACAGACTAAATACACCTTCCCGAGGTAGGACAGACTAAATACACCTTCCCCAGTCAGACTAAATACACCTTCCCCAGGTAGGACAGACTAAATACACCTTCCCCAGGTAGGGCAGACTAAATACACCTTCCCCAGTCAGACTAAATACACCTTTCCCAGGTAGGACAGACTAAATACACCTTCCCAGGTAGGACAGACTAAATATACCTTCCCCAGGTAGGACAGACTAAATACATCTTCCCAGGTAGGACAGACTAAATACACCTTCCCCAGGTAGGACTGACTAAATATACCTTCCCAGGTAGGACAGACTAAATACACCTTCCCAGGTAGGACAGACTAAATACACCTTTCCCAGGTAGGACAGACTAAATACACCTTCCCCAGGTAGGACAGACTAAATATACCTTCCCAGGTAGGGCAGACTAAATACACCTTCCCCAGGTAGGACAGACTAAATAAACCTTCCCCAGGTATTGCAGACTAAATACACCTTCCCCAGGTAGGGCAGACTAAATACACCTTCCCCAGGTAGGACAGACTAAATACACCTTCCCCAGTCAGACTAAATACACCTTCCCCAGGTAGGACAGACTAAATATACCTTCCCCAGGTAGGACAGACTAAATACATCTTCCCAGGTAGGACAGACTAAATATACCTTCCCCAGGTAGGACAGACTAAATACACCTTCCCCAGGTAGGACAGACTAAATACATCTTCCCAGGTAGGACAGACTAAATACACCTTCCCCAGGTAGGGCAGACTAAATACACCTTCCCCAGGTAGGACAGACTAAATACACCTTTCCCAGGTAGGACAGACTAAATACACCTTCCCCAGGTAGGACAGACTAAATACACCTTCCCCAGGTAGGACTGACTAAATATACCTTCCCAGGTAGGACAGACTAAATACACCTTCCCAGGTAGGCCAGACTAAATACACCTTTCCCAGGTAGGACAGACTAAATACACCTTCCCCAGGTAGGACAGACTAAATATACCTTCCCAGGTAGGGCAGACTAAATACACCTTCCCCAGGTAGGACAGACTAAATGAACCTTCCCCAGGTAGGACAGACTAAACACACCTTCCCCAGGTAGGGCAGACTAAATACACCTTCCCCAGGTAGGGCAGACTAAATACACCTTCCCCAGGTAGGACAGACTAAATACACCTTCCCCAGTCAGACTAAATACACCTTCCCCAGGTAGGACAGACTAAATATACCTTCCCCAGGTAGGACAGACTAAATACATCTTCCCAGGTAGGACAGACTAAATATACCTTTCCCAGGTAGGACAGACTAAATACACCTTCCCCAGGTAGGACAGACTAAATACATCTTCCCAGGTAGGACAGACTAAATACACCTTCCCCAGGTAGGGCAGACTAAATACACCTTCCCCAGGTAGGACAGACTAAATATACCTTCCCCAGGTAGGACAGACTAAATACACCTTTCCCAGGTAGGACAGACTAAATACACCTTCCCCAGGTAGGACAGACTAAATACACCTTCCCCAGGTAGGACAGACTAAATATACCTTCCCAGGTAGGACAGACTAAATATACCTTCCCAGGTAGGACAGACTAAACACACCTTCCCCAGGTAGGACAGACTAAATACACCTTCCCCAGGTAGGGCAGACTAAACACACCTTCCCCAGGTAGGGCCGACTAAACACACCTTCCCCAGGTAGGACAGTCTAAATTCACTGTTCCAAGGTTGGGCAGATTAAACACACATCCCCCAGTCAGACTAAATACACCTTTCCCAGGTAGGACAGACTAAACACACCTTCCCAGGTAGGACAGACTAAACACACCTTCCCAGGTAGGACAGACTAAACACACCTTCCCAGGTAGGGCAGACTAAACATACCTTCCCCAGTCAGACTAAACACACATCCCCCAGGCAGACTAAATACACCTTCCCCAGGTAGGACAGACTAAATACACCTTCCCCAGTCAGACTAAACACACCTTCCCAGGTAGGGCAGACTAAACACACCTTCCCCAGTCAGACTAAACACACATCCCCCAGGCAGACTAAATACACCTTCCCCAGGTAGGACAGACTAAATACACCTTCCCCAGGTAGGACAGACTAAATACACCTTCCCCAGTCAGACTAAACACACCTTCCCCAGGTAGGACAGACTAAATACACCTTCCCCAGGTAGGACAGACTAAACACACCTTCCCCAGGTAGGACAGACTAAATACACCTTCCCCAGGTAGGACAGACTAAATACACCTTCCCCAGGTAGGACAGACTAAATACACCTTTCCCAGGTAGGACAGACTAAATACACCTTTCCCAGGTAGGACATACTAAACACACCTTCCCCAGTCAGACTAAACACACCTTCCCCAGGTAGGACAGACTAAATACACCTTCCCCACGTAGGACAGACTAAATAAATACACCTTCCCCAGGTAGGACAGACTAAATACACCTTCCCCAGTCAGACTAAATACACCTTCCCCAGGTAGGACAGACTAAATACACCTTCCCCAGGTAGGACAGACTAAATACACCTTCCCGAGGTAGGACAGACTAAATACACCTTCCCGAGGTAGGACAGACTAAATACACCTTCCCGAGGTAGGACAGACTAAATATACCTTCCCCAGGTAGGACAGACTAAATATACCTTTCCCAGGTAGGACAGACTAAATACACCTTCCCCAGGTAGGACAGACTAAATACACCTTTCCCAGGTAGGACAGACTAAATACACCTTCCCCAGGTAGGACAGACTAAATATACCTTCCCCAGGCAGGACAGACTAAATACACCTTCCCCAGGTAGGAGATACGAAATATACCTTCCCCAGTTAGGACAGACTAAATACACCTTCCCCAGGTAGGACAGACTAAATACACCTAAAATATACCTCTCTGTTGATATCACATACATTATCAAGCATTTCACACGTTACCCAGATACTGACTGTTAGCACTTGGTGATCTATAGCAGCTTCCCACCAGAATGGGCTTTAGGTGAGGCAGATGAACCTGTAGCCATATTACTTCAACACTATTTAACATGAGAGCCTTTCTAAGCTTTACAGGAATGTGGTTCTGAATAGAGATCACAACACTTTCTGTTTCGGGTGGCGCTACAACGCCAGGGGCGGAGGGAAACCACCGGGTAGAGGGGATCACCCGGAAGTTCAAACATGAATCCCCGTCCACTCTCCCTGTTCTTCTCCTGTGGGTCCTTGTGTTCTTTTTTTGGGGTTTGTTAAATGAGAGAGTCCTCGTCTGTACATATTTTTAAATGAGTCAGGTTTCAGCAGACGGTTTCCCTCCTTCCCTCTTGTCTCATAATGAAGTTGAACATCAAAGCACACTTTGTTCACCAAACCCTCAGGTGTTTCAGTGTTCAGAGCCTTTGGATTGTTTGATGAGCTGCATGTCGTGTTCAGTTATGGGAGCTTTGTCACGCCCCTCTTTCCTCAACTTTTTAAAACTTCTTAGGGATCGGCGTTCCGTCAACGGGACAGTTGTAAATCATGCAGACCGTTATGTCAAGATCGCAGATTTTAGAGAAACAACAAATGTCGATACATATGTGTCTTATATCGGCAGAAAGCTTAGGTTTGATGAATTCACCTCTGAAGGTGAAATGTGTACGTACATTCTGAAATCTTGCTCTGATTTATCATCCAAAGGGTCCCAGAGATAACAAGAAGTGGCGAAAATCTCACCCTAAACGTTGTTTGAACGAGTCAAATCACGTTCGTATCTATTGGTCAGAGATCCTAGAAGGTAACAAGACTTCACTATTTCATTAGGGGTGTAGTATATCCTATGGGATGCCATATTTGGTCAGAGAGTGAGGCCTTCATGGCACGCCGATGACGTGGGCGGCCATCACTTGAACGACTGTGTCTTTGTCAAATAAGCACCAATCGGGCTCTCTCCCTTTCCTGAACAAGAGGCCGAAGCAGGGGCGTTCATTCTACGATGTCGCCGCACCTGGTCCAGAGTGTGATCCTCTTTGCTCCGCTCCTCTGTTTGACAACAACACCAGGCAAACCGGCACCGAAGGCCCTTTCGGCTTCTCCGACCGGGTCAAGAGGTGTGACTGTCCACCCGTGATCTTCCCTTAAAAGTGAACTCTGGGAAGCTCGTCCCGTGCTACGTAAGACCATTCAAGATTCTGAGTCGCATCAACCCGGTCACCTATCGTCTCCAGCT
>NW_024059468.1:2500-25000 GCF_016432855.1 Salvelinus namaycush | reverse complement strand
TAGGTTAGTTGGAATAGGAGAGCCAAGCACAGGAAGTAGGTATTTCAGGAGGTTAGTTGGAATAGGAGGGCCAAGCACAGGAAGTAGCTCCTTCAGTAGGTTAGTTGGAATAGGAGGGCCAAGCACAGGAAGTCACTCTTTCAGTAGGTTAGCTGGAATAGGAGGGCCAAGCACAGGAAGTAGCTCCTTCAGTAGGTTAGTTGGAATAGGAGGGCCAAGCACAGGAAGTAGATATTTCAGTAGGTTAGCTGGAATAGGAGGGCCAAGCACAGGAAGTAGCTCATTCAGTAGGTTAGTTGGAATAGGAGGGCCAAGCACAGGAAGTAGCTCCTTCAGTAGGTTAGTTGGAATAGGAGAGCCAAGCACAGGAAGTAGCTCCTTCAGTAGGTTAGTTGGAATAGGAGGGCCAAGCACAGGACGTAGCTCCTTCAGTAGGTTAGTTGGAATAGGAGGGCCAAGCACAGGAAGTAGCTCCTTCAGTAGGTTAGTTGGAATAGGAGGGCCAATCACAGGAAGTAGCTCCTTCAGTAGGTTGGTTGGAATAGGAGGGCCAAGCACAGGTAGTCACTCTTTCAGTAGGTTGGTTGGAATAGGAGAGCCAAGCACAGGAAGTAGCTATTTCAGGAGGTTAGTTGGAATAGGAGGGCCAAGCACAGGAAGTAGTTCCTTCAGTAGGTTAGTTGGAATAGGAGGGCCAAGCACAGGAAGTAGGTATTTCAGTAGGTTAGTTCGATAGGAGGGCCAAGCACAGGAAGTAGCTCCTTCAGTAGGTTAGTTGGAATAGGAGGGCCAAGCACAGGAAGTAGATATTTCAGTAGGTTAGTTGGAATAGGAGGGCCAAGCACAGGAAGTAGCTCCTTCAGTAGGTTAGTTGGAATAGGAGGGCCAAGCACAGGACGTAGCTATTTCAGTAGGTTAGCTGGAATAGGAGGGCCAAGCACAGGAAGTAGCTCCTTCAGTAGGTTAGTTGGAATAGGAGGGCCACGCACAGGAAGTAGCTATTTCAGTAGGTTAGTTGGAAAAGGAGGGACAAGCACAGGAAGTAGCTCTTTCAGTAGGTTGGTTGGAATAGGAGGGCCAAGCACAGGAAGTAGCTATTTCAGTAGGTTAGCTGGAATAGGAGGGCCAAGCACAGGAAGTAGCTCCTTCAGTAGGTTATTTGGAATAGGAGGGCCACGCACAGGAAGTAGCTATTTCAGTAGGTTAGCTGGAATAGGAGGGACAAGCACAGGAAGTAGCTATTTCAGTAGGTTAGTTGGAATAGGAGGGCCAAGCACAGGAAGTAGCTCCTTCAGTAGGTTTGTTGGAATAGGAGGGCCACGCACAGGAAGTAGCTATTTCAGTAGGTTAGTTGGAATAGGAGGGCCAAGCACAGGAAGTAGCTATTTCAGTAGGTTAGTTGGAATAGGAGGGCCAAGCACAGGAAGTAGCTCCTTCAGTAGGTTAGTTGGAATAGGAGGGCCAAGCACAGGAAGTAGCTATTTCAGTAGGTTAGTTGGAATAGGAGGGCCAAGCACAGGAAGTAGCTATTTCAGTAGGTTAGTTGGAATAGGAGGGCCAAGCACAGGAAGTAGCTATTTCAGTAGGTTAGTTGGAATAGGAGGGCCAAGCACAGGAAGTAGCTCCTTCAGTAGGTTAGTTGGAATAGGAGTGTCAAGCACAGCAAGTAGCTCCTTCAGTAGGTTAGTTGGAATAGGAGGACCAAGGCTGCTCTCAAGCAGTCTGTCGTTTTGTCTGTTTATACTTTTTCATAACGACAGTTTGATGTCGGACGACAATAGAATGTTCATGATGTCACCGTGACAACTGTCTACAGACATGTTGATAGACGTAGTATAAACCAGCCTTTAGTCTTGATGTCTTTGGTTGTTTACTACACTATCGTACTCACTATGTTTACTACACTACCGTACTCACTCTGTTTACTACACTACCGTACTCACTCTGTTCACTACACTACCGTACTCACTCTGTTCACTACACTACCGTACTCACTCTGTTCACTACACTACCGTACTCACTCTGTTCACTACACTACCGTACTCACTCTGTTTACTACACTACCGTACTCACTCTGTGTAGTACACTACCGTACTCACTCTGTTTACTACACTACCGTACTCACTATGTTTACTACACTACCGTACTCACTCTGTTTACTACACTACCGTACTCACTCTGTTTACTACACTACCGTACTCAATCTGTTTACTACACTACCGTACTCACTCTGTTTAGTACACTACCGTACTCACTCTGTTTACTACACTACCGTACTCACTCTGTTTACTACACTACCGTACTCACTCTGTTTACTACACTACCGTACTCACTCTGTTTACTACACTACCGTACTCACTCTGTTTACTACACTACCGTACTCACTCTGTTTACTACACTACCGTACTCACTCTGTTTACTACACTACCGTACTCACTCTGTTCACTACACTACCGTACTCACTCTGTTTAGTACACTACCGTGCTCACTCTGTTTACTACACTACCGTACTCACTCTGTTTACTACACTACCGTACTCACTCTGTTTACTACACTACCGTACTCACTCTGTTTACTACACTACCGTACTCACTCTGTTCACTACACTACTCACTCTGTTTACTACACTACTCACTCTGTTTACTACACTACCGTGCTCACTCTGTTTACTACACTACTCACTCTGTTCACTACACTACCGTACTCACTCTGTTTACTACACTACTCACTCTGTTTACTACACTACTCACTCTGTTCACTACACTACCGTACTCACTATGTTTACTACACTACCGTACTCACTCTGTTTACTACACTACCGTACTCACTCTGTTTACTACACTACCGTACTCACTCTGTTCACTACACTACTCACTCTGTTTACTACACTACTCACTCTGTTTACTACACTACTCACTCTGTTTACTACACTACTCACTCTGTTTACTACACTACCGTACTCACTCTGTTTACTACACTACCGTGCTCACTCTGTTTACTACACTACTCACTCTGTTTACTACACTACCGTACTCACTCTGTTTACTACACTACCGTACTCACTCTGTTTACTACACTACCGTACTCACTCTGTTTACTACACTACCGTACTCACTCTGTTTACTACACTACCGTACTCACTCTGTTTACTACACTACCGTACTCACTCTGTTCACTACACTACTCACTCTGTTTACTACACTACCGTACTCACTCTGTTTACTACACTACCGTACTCACTCTGTTTACTACACTACCGTACTCACTCTGTTCACTACACTACTCACTCTGTTTACTACACTACTCACTCTGTTTACTACACTACTCACTCTGTTTACTACACTACTCACTCTGTTTACTACACTACCGTACTCACTCTGTTTACTACACTACCGTGCTCACTCTGTTTACTACACTACTCACTCTGTTTACTACACTACCGTACTCACTCTGTTTACTACACTACCGTACTCACTCTGTTTACTACACTACCGTACTCACTCTGTTTACTACACTACCGTACTCACTCTGTTTACTACACTACCGTACTCACTCTGTTTACTACACTACCGTGCTCACTCTGTTTACTACACTACTCACTCTGTTTACTACACTACCGTACTCACTCTGTTTACTACACTACCGTACTCACTCTGTTTACTACACTACCGTACTCACTCTGTTTACTACACTACCGTACTCACTCTGTTTACTACACTACCGTACTCACTCTGTTTACTACACTACCGTACTCACTCTGTTTACTACACTACCGTACTCACTCTGTTTACTACACTACCGTACTCACTCTGTTCACTACACTACTCACTCTGTTTACTACACTACTCACTCTGTTTACTACACTACCGTGCTCACTCTGTTTACTACACTACTCACTCTGTTCACTACACTACCGTACTCACTCTGTTTACTACACTACTCACTCTGTTTACTACACTACTCACTCTGTTCACTACACTACCGTACTCACTATGTTTACTACACTACCGTACTCACTCTGTTTACTACACTACCGTACTCACTCTGTTTACTACACTACCGTACTCACTCTGTTCACTACACTACTCACTCTGTTTACTACACTACTCACTCTGTTTACTACACTACTCACTCTGTTTACTACACTACTCACTCTGTTTACTACACTACCGTACTCACTCTGTTTACTACACTACCGTGCTCACTCTGTTTACTACACTACTCACTCTGTTTACTACACTACCGTACTCACTCTGTTTACTACACTACCGTACTCACTCTGTTTACTACACTACCGTACTCACTCTGTTTACTACACTACCGTACTCACTCTGTTTACTACACTACCGTACTCACTCTGTTTACTACACTACCGTACTCACTCTGTTCACTACACTACTCACTCTGTTTAGTACACTACCGTACTCACTCTGTTTACTACACTACCGTACTCACTCTGTTTACTACACTACTCACTCTGTTTACTACACTACCGTACTCACTCTGTTCACTACACTACTCACTCTGTTTAGTACACTACCGTACCCACTCTGTTTACTACACTACCATACTCACTCTGTTTAGTACACTGCCGTACTCACTCTGTTTACTACACTACCGTACTCACTCTGTTTACTACACTACTCACTCTGTTTACTACACTACCGTACTCACTCTGTTCACTACACTACCGTACTCACTCTGTTTACTACACTACCGTACTCACTCTGTTTACTACACTACCGTATTCACTATGTTTACTACACTACCGTACTCACTCTGTGTAGTACACTACCGTACTCACTCTGTTTACTACACTACCGTACTCACTCTGTTTACTACACTACCGTATTCACTATGTTTACTACACTACCGTACTCACTCTGTGTAGTACACTACCGTACTCACTCTGTTTACTACACTACCGTGCTCACTCTGTTTACTACACTACCGTACTCACTCTGTTTAGTACACTACCGTACTCACTCTGTTTACTACACTACCGTACTCACTATGTTTACTACACTACCGTACTCACTCTGTTTACTACACTACCGTACTCACTCTGTTTAGTACACTACCGTACTCACTCTGTTTAGTACACTACCGTACTCACTATGTTTACTACACTACCGTACTCACTCTGTTTACTACACTACCGTACTCACTCTGTTTACTACACTACCGTACTCACTCTGTTTACTACACTACCGTACTCACTCTGTTTACTACACTACCGTACTCACTCTGTTTACTACACTACCGTACTCACTATGTTTACTACACTACCGTACTCACTCTGTTTACTACACTACCGTACTCACTCTGTTTACTACACTACCGTACTCACTCTGTTTACTACACTACCGTACTCACTCTGTTCACTACACTACCGTACTCACTCTGTTCACTACACTACCGTACTCACTCTGTTTACTACACTACCGTACTCACTCTGTTTACTACACTACCGTACTCACTCTGTTCACTACACTACCGTACTCACTCTGTTCACTACACTACCGTACTCACTCTGTTCACTACACTACTCACTCTGTTTACTACACTACCGTACTCACTCTGTTTAGCACATGGCCTCACATGTGAATCCTTAAAGAGATGGGTGGGTGTTGAGTGGGTGTAGACAAAGAAGAGCTCTCCAGTAGGTGTACCAAAAGAATTCAAGGGCCATTTTCTCAAAAGTGGTGTTGCAAGTTCATCAACTTTTAAAACAGAATTACCTTCCCCATTGTTCCTCAACTGTAGTGTATTTTGTAGCTCGGAGTCTCTACTTTTATCCAATGTAAAAACACCATTTCAAATTTCGCTACATAAGTCGTAATCGAGCCGGTCAGTCACATTTGACAAAACTTGGACATTATTCTGTAATCCAAGCAGAGCAACGACACCGGCCTCCAATTCTTCAACAGAGCTAAGTCCCCCTTCTTCAGAAGTAGTGCCAGCACTGCCCGCTGGCAGCTGACTGATAGTACAAAGTTCTCAAAGGACCTCCCGAAAGACCTTCAAGAGGACCCTCCCCAGTACACCCCAGAAACGTTTATGAAACTCAGCTGTCAGTCCATCGACCACCAGGCGCACACGGCCTGGGGAGAGCTGCTGCAAAGCCGCTGTTACTTCCTGAAATGAAAAATCACTCTCCAGCACAGCACTCTGCTCACGCCCGAGATTAGACAACCCCTTTAGAATCTCCTGAGCACACTAAGGATCAGTGTTGCTGTCACAGTAGAGGTCTGTGTAGAAGTCCACAGTGATCCTCCTCATTTCCGATGGATCTGACGTCAGAGACGCTGAAGGACGTTGTAGATGGAATATCTGCTATTTCTGCGCTGACTTCCGCTCCAGGTTGAAGAAGAACACACTCGGTCCGTCCATGTCGGTCAGGGTTGCCATCTGTGCTCTAACGAGCGCACCCTTCCCTTGATCCTGTAACAAAAGACCCCAGATGCATTCCCTTAGCCCTCAACTCCCTCTCTGCCCCTAAATCTTGCTGCCCAATAAGGCTATCCTCAATGTCTCTAACATCCTTCTCCAACCTCTGAATAGTAGACCTTATCCTAGCTGTCCCATGGGCAGAGTACTGGTGGCAAAACTGCCCAATAAGGCTGTCCTCAATGTCTCTAACATCCTTCTCCAACCTCTGAATAGTAGACCTTATCCTAGCTGTCCCATGGGCAGAGTACTGGTGGCAAAACTGCCCAATAATGCTATCCTCAATGTCTCTAACATCCTTCTCCAACCTCTGAATAGTAGACCTTATCCTAGCTGTACCATGGGCAGAGTACTGGTGGCAAAACTGCCCAATAAGGCTATCCTCAATGTCTCTAACATCCTTCTCCAACCTCTGAATAGTAGACCTTATCCTAGCTGTCCCATGGGCAGAGTACTGGTGGCAAAACTGCCCAATAATGCTATCCTCAATGTCTCTAACATCCTTCTCCAACCTCTGAATAGTAGACCTTATCCTAGCTGTCCCATGGGCAGAGTACTGGTGGCAAAACTGCCCAATAAGGCTATCCTCAATGTCTCTAACATCCTTCTCCAACCTCTGAATAGTAGACCTTATCCTAGCTGTCCCATGGGCAGAGTACTGGTGGCAAAACTGCCCAATAAGGCTATCCTCAATGTCTCTAACATCCTTCTCCAACCTCTGAATAGTAGACCTTATCCTAGCTGTCCCATGGGCAGAGTACTGGTGGCAAAACACCCTTACTTGTGTTTTCTCCACCTCCTACGATTGTCTTATGCTCTCAAACTCCAACTCTCCCAAAGAAGACAGAACGCCTCCCATAAAGAAGCACAATGCAATCATTTTGCACCGTTTTTCCTATTGAACATACTTCTTTCCGTATGAAATATTATAGTTTAATTACATTTTAGGGTATCTGAGGATTAAATAGAAATGTATTTTTTGACTCGTTTTATCAAAGTTTAGCGGTAGCTTTTTGGATTCCTTTCTCTGCGTGTTGAAGGACTGGATTACTCAAATCGATGGACGAGGTACAACTGACAACCTATACTCATCCGTTACCATGTGATGGTCTGAGAAACAGTGGTGTAAAGTACTTTAGTAAAAATTATTTAAAATACTATTTAAGTCGTTTTTTAGGTGTATCTGTACTTTACTATTTATTTTTTGGGCAACTTTTACTTTACTACATTCCTAAAGAAAATACTGTTCTTTTTACTCCATACATTTTCCCTGACACCCAAAAGTACTCGTTACATTTTGACAGGAACGTGGTCCAATTCATACACTTATCAAGAGAACATCCCCGGTCGTCCCAACTGCCTCTGATCTGGAAGACTCACTAAACACACATGCTTAGTTTTTAAATTATGTCTGAGTGTTGGAGTGTGCCTCTGGGTATCAGTCAATAAAAATAAAAATAAAAGAATCGTGCTTATTATAAGGAACTTGAAATTATTTATACTTTTACTTTTGATAATTAAGTACATTTTAGGATTCCATTGACTTTTGATACTATATGTGTTCATCAGTGTAAACTGGACATGTGTTCCTCAGTGTAAACTGGACATGTGTTCCTCAGTGTAAACGGGGCATATGTTCATCAGTGTAAACTGGACATGTGTTCCTCAGTGTAAACGGGGCATATGTTCATCAGTGTAAACTGGACATGTGTTCCTCTGTGTAAACCGGACATGTGTTCCTCAGTGTAAACGGGGCGCGTGTTCCTCAGTGTAAACCGGACATGTGTTCCTCAGTGTAAACGGGGCATATGTTCCTCAGTGTAAACCGGACATGTGTTCCTCAGTGTAAACGGGGCATATGTTCATCAGTGTAAACTGGACATGTGTTCCTCAGTGTAAACGGGGCATATGTTCATCAGTGTAAACTGGACATGTGTTCCTCAGTGTAAACGGGGCATATGTTCATCAGTGTAAACTGGACATGTGTTCCTCAGTGTAAACGGGGCATATGTTCATCAGTGTAAACTGGACATGTGTTCCTCAGTGTAAACGGGGCATATGTTCATCAGTGTAAACTGGACATGTGTTCCTCAGTGTAAACGGGGCATATGTTCATCAGTGTAAACTGGACATGTGTTCCTCAGTGTAAACGGGGCATATGTTCATCAGTGTAAACTGGACATGTGTTCCTCAGTGTAAACGGGGCGCGTGTTCCTCAGTGTAAACCGGACATGTGTTCCTCAGTGTGAACCGGACATTTCTGTGAGAGAGAGATAGATAGAGACAGATATATGTGTAGGGATATACACTATATAAAAAAAGTATGTGGACACCCCTTCAAATTAGTGGATTCGGCTATTTCAGCCACACCCGTTGCTGTCAGGTGTATAAAATTGAGCACACCGCCATGCAATCTCCATAGACAAACATTAGCAGTAGAATGGCCTTACTGAAGAGCTCAGTGACTGTCAACTTGGCACCGTCACAGTTCGTCAAATATCTGCCCTGCTAAAGCTGCCCCGGTCAACTGTCAGTGCTGTTTTTGTGAAGTGGAAATGTCTAGGAGCAACAACGGCTCAGTCGCGAAGTGGTAGGCCACACAAGCTCACAGAACCGTACCGCCGAGCGTTTAAACATCGTCTGTCCTCGGTTGCAACACTCACTACCGAGTTCCAAACTGCCTCTGGAAGCAACGTCAGCACAAGAAATGTTCGTCGGGAGCTTCGTGAAATGGGTTTCCATGGCCGAGCAGCCGCACACAAGCCTAAGATCCCCATGCGCAATGCCAAGCGTCGGCTGGAGTGGTGTAAAGCTCGCCGCCTTTGGACTCTGGAGCAGCGGAAACGCTTTCTCTGGAGTGATTAATCACGCTTCACCATCTGGCAGACCGATGGATGAATCTGGTTAGGGAACACTACCTGCCCCAATGCATAGTGCCAACTGTAAAGTTTGGTGGAGGAGGAATAATGGTCTGGGGCTGTTTTTCATGGTTCGGGCCCCTTAGTTCCAGTGAAGGGAAATCTTAACGCTACAGCATATAATGACATGAACAGTTTGGGGAAAGCCCTTTCTTTGTTTCAGCTTAAAACAATACCCCCTTTGCCCAAGCGAGGTCCATGCAGAAATGGTTTGTCAAGAACGGTGTGGAAGAGCTTGTGAGTGTGCGTTTCAGTTATATATTCTAGTGTGTGCTGAGGAGAGGTGTGCAAAGAGCTTGTGATGGTGGCTAAAGATCAATGAAGGAGGAAGTGTGTGTGTGTGTGTGTGTGTGTGTGTGTGTGTGTGTGTGTGTGTGTGTGTGTGTGTGTGTGTGTGTGTGTGTGTGTGTGTGTGCGTGTGCGTGTGGAACACCTATTTAGGCTGCTGGCTAGCGGAGTAGAACACCTATTTAGGCTGCTGGCTAGCGGAGTGGAACACCTATTTAGGCTGCTGGCTAGCGGAGTGGAACACCTATTTAGGCTGCTGGCTAGCGGAGTAGAATACCTATTTAGGCTGCTGGCTAGCGGAGTAGAACACCTATTTAGGCTGCTGGCTAGCGGAGTGGAACACCTATTTAGGCTGCTGGCTAGCGGAGTGGAACACCTATTTAGGCTGCTGGCTAGCGGAGTAGAATACCTATTTAGGCTGCTGGCTAGCGGAGTGGAACACCTATTTAGGCTGCTGGCTAGCGGAGTGGAACACCTATTTAGGCTGCTGGCTAGCGGAGTGGAACACCTATTTAGGCTGCTGGCTAGCGGAGTGGAACACCTATTTAGGCTGCTGGCTAGCGGAGTAGAATACCTATTTAGGCTGCTGGCTAGCGGAGTAGAATACCTATTTAGGCTGCTGGCTAGCGGAGTGGAACACCTATTTAGGCTGCTGGCTAGCGGAGTGGAACACCTATTTAGGCTGCTGGCTAGCGGAGTAAAATACCTATTTAGGCTGCTGGCTAGCGGAGTAGAATACCTATTTAGGCTGCTGGCTAGCGGAGTAGAATACCTATTTAGGCTGCTGGCTAGCGGAGTAGAATACCTATTTAGGCTGCTGGCTAGCGGAGTGGAACACCTATTTAGGCTGCTGGCTAGCGGAGTGGAACACCTATTTAGGCTGCTGGCTAGCGGAGTAGAACACCTATTTAGGCTGCTGGCTAGCGGAGTGGAACACCTATTTAGGCTGCTGGCTAGCGGAGTAGAACACCTATTTAGGCTGCTGGCTAGCGGAGTGGAACACCTATTTAGGCTGCTGGCTAGCGGAGTAGAACACCTATTTAGGCTGCTGGCTAGCGGAGTAGAACACCTATTTAGGCTGCTGGCTAGCGGAGTGGAACACCTATTTAGGCTGCTGGCTAGCGGAGTAGAACACCTATTTAGGCTGCTGGCTAGCGGAGTAGAACACCTATTTAGGCTGCTGGCTAGCGGAGTGGAACACCTATTTAGGCTGCTGGCTAGCGGAGTAGAATACCTATTTAGGCTGCTGGCTAGCGGAGTAGAACACCTATTTAGGCTGCTGGCTAGCGGAGTAGAACACCTATTTAGGCTGCTGGCTAGCGGAGTGGAACACCTATTTAGGCTGCTGGCTAGCGGAGTAGAATACCTATTTAGGCTGCTGGCTAGCGGAGTAGAACACCTATTTAGGCTGCTGGCTAGCGGAGTAGAACACCTATTTAGGCTGCTGGCTAGCGGAGTAGAACACCTATTTAGGCTGCTGGCTAGCGGAGTGGAACACCTATTTAGGCTGCTGGCCAGCGGAGTAGAACACCTATTTAGGCTGCTGGCCAGCGGAGTAGAACACCTATTTAGGCTGCTGGCTAGCGGAGTAGAACACCTATTTAGGCTGCTGGCTAGCGGAGTAGAACACCTATTTAGGCGAGGTGCTGGCTAGCGGAGTAGAACACCTATTTAGGCTGCTGGCTAGCGGAGTAGAACACCTATTTAGGCGAGGTGCTGGCTAGCGGAGTAGAACACCTATTTAGGCTGCTGGCTAGCGGAGTGGAACACCTATTTAGGCTGCTGGCTAGCGGAGTAGAACACCTATTTAGGCTGCTGGCTAGCGGAGTGGAAAACTAGAAGTTAAAGGAGAGCCGCACACTCTAGGAGCTCAGATGCAAAAATGTAATGTCCAACGTTTCGACAACAAAGCTGTCTTCATCAGGGTAAGATCAGACACTGCGGTATGACTCGTTTATATAGTGTCAAAAGACACACAGGTGTCTGTAATCATGGCCAAGTGTGGCCTAATATCATTGGTTATTCATCAAATATTAAAATGGCATACAAAGAACAGCATACAAAAAAACGAATGGATAGCATCATAGATTTATTTTAGACTACACAAGCTTACAAACAATTACAATGGCAAAGTCACAATAATCACAAGAATGGCTTCAGATCAAAGTCTACGTTGAGACCGAAGGGAGCAAGGGTCCTTAGATTAAAGATCCAGGCAGCCTCTCCTTTTAACCATAAATGTTCGTTGCCAATATAACGCAGAGACGAAATCGAGTGGTTCGCTTCCAAAAAGTGGGCCGCAACTGGGTAAGTCAAGTTTTTGCACCTAATGGTGCTACGATGCTCTGAGATACGTACTTTTAATTCACGCTTTGTTTTACCCACATCCTTTTTACCACAAGGACAAGTTATAAGATAAATAACTGCCTTAGTGGAGCACGTAATAACACCTTTGATTGGGATCGATGTCCCTGTTTGTGGGTGTTTGAAGGATCTACATTTATAAGTGCCATTGCATTGAGTACAGCCATTACACTTGTAATTTCCATCCAGTAGGGGCGCAAATACACGCTGTTCATGAATATTTTGGGGTGGTAAATCAGAGTGTACCAATTGGTCTCTGAGGTTTCTGCCCCGCGAGAATACGACCAAGGGAAGGTCCGATAACACATTACCGAGACTATCATCGGATTTTAGAATGTGCCAATGTTTGTGAACGATTCCCTTAATTTGTTCAGAGCGCTTTGAATAGCGGGTAGTTAGAACGCAAGAATGCGTCTTTTGGCGAGACTGACCTTGAAAAAGGTCATGTCTCGTTTTGTTTTGAATTTTCTTAATGGCAATGTTAATCTGATCATTTTTGTACCCCCCTCTCCTTGAATTTACTTTGCGTCTCAGCCATATTTCTGTCAAAATCTGAATGTTTTTTTGCAAATTCTTTTGATTCAAACAGACTGTAGGGCAAACTATTTTTCAAGGGAAGTGGGTGACAACTGTCAGCCCTCAACAAACTGTTAGGATCAGTAGGTTTCCTGTAAAGATCAGTGTATAGAACATTATTTTCACACAAGATCAGAAGATCAAGGAAACTGATTTGACGTGTATCAGATTGCATAGTAAATCTCAGATGCTCAGAACAGGAGTTAAGAAAAGCATGGAACGCCTGGAGCTGTTCTGCATCACTCCTCCATAGAACAAAAATATCATCAACGTACCGTTTCCAAAACATGATTTTAGGCAAGAAAACATTTTTGAGAGGATTGAAAATACACTGTTTCTCCATGTAAACTACAAATGAGCATAGTTAGGAGCCATGGGGGACCCCATAGTCCCCGGTATAGTCCCCGGTATAGTCCCCGGTATAGTCCCCGGTATAGTCCCCGGTATTGTCCCCGGTATTGTCCCCGGTATTGTCCCCGGTATAGTCCCCGGTATAGTCCCCGGTATAGTCCCCGGTATTGTCCCCGGTATAGTCCCCGGTATAGTCCCCGGTATAGTCCCCGGTATAGTCCCCGGTATAGTAAACGTTGGACATGTCTTTTGACACTATATAAACGAGTCATACCGCAGTGTTGTGATCATACCCTGATGAAGACAGCTTGGCTGTCGAAACATTGGACATTACATTTGTGCATCTGAGCTCCTATAGCTCCTCCCACCAGCCTCCTCTGGTGTGTAAGGGTGTATGTGATTATGTCAGAGTGTTTCGTCTTCGACAGCTGTCAGTCTGTCAGTATCAACATCTCTGCATCTATCCATCCCTATATCTCTCCCTCCCTCCCTCCCTCTATCCCTCCAGCCCTCCCTCTATCCCTACCTACCTCCCTCTATCCCTCCCTCCCTCTATCCCTCCCTCCCTCCATACTTCCATACCTCTATCCCTCTATCCCTCCCTCTTTTCCCTCTGTCCCTCCATCCCTCTATCCCTCTATCCCTCCCTCCATCCCTCTATCCCTCTATCCCTCCCTCTTTTCCCTCTGTCCCTCTGTCCCTCCATCCCTCCTCAGTCCAGGTTCAAGGGCAAGAGAGAGAAGTCATATCTCTTAGTCTGCTCAGCTCTCTACCTGCCTCGCTTCCTCATCCTCCCTCCCTCCCTCCCTCCCTCCCTCCCTCCCTCCCTCCCTCCCTCCCTCCCTCCCTCCCTCCCTCCCTCAGTTTTCTGGTCTGAGACCCACAGCCCATCCTAGCCCAGTAGCTGCCAGAGCCCAATTTCACAAATTAGAATTGATTTGAAAAGGCTCACTGCATAGCGACCTGTTCCTCTCCCATAAGATTTGAAAAGGCTCAATGAGTAACGGCCTGTTCTTCTCCCTCCTCTCCCATATCGGTCTTCTTTTTTCCCCTCTCTTTCTCTCTCTCTCTCTCTCTCTCTCTCTCTCTCTCTCTCTCTCTCTCTCTCTCTCTCTCTCTCTCTCTCTCTCTCTCTCTCTCTCTCTCTCTCTCTCTCTCTCTCTTATTTTCATGTGCATGGTGTTTCAGCAGAACTCTCTGACTGACTGACACTCTGATGTCTCATGGGTAGGGAGAAAGGGAGAGAGAGAGAGATGAGAGAAGGAGAGAGGAGAGGAGAGAGAGCCAGGGGGAGCGGTGAGAGAGGAGAGAGAGCCAGGGGGAGCGGTGAGAGAGGAGAGAGAGCCAGGGGGAATGGTGAGAGAGGAGAGAGAGCCAGGGGGAGCGGTGAGAGAGGAGAGAGGGCCAGGGGGAATGGTGAGAGAGGAGAGAGAGCCAGGGGGAGCAGTGAGAGAGGAGAGCGAGCCAGGGGGAGCGGTGAGAGAAGAGAGAGAGCCAGGGGGAGCGGTGAGAGAGGAGAGAGAGCCAGGGGGAGCGGTGAGAGAGGAGAGAGAGCCAGGGGGAGCGGCGAAAGAGGAGAGAGAGCCAGGGGGAGCGGTGAGAGAGGAGATAGACCCTTTCTTTCTCTCTCTCTCTCTCCTCTGTCCCTCCGTCCTCTGTCCCTCCCTCTCTCCCCCTCTTTTCTCTCCTCTGTTCTCCATCCCTCTTCTGTCACTCCCTCTCTCCTCTCGTGGAGAGTTTGACTATATGGCTCTGTTTAGACCCAGCTCTCGAGTCCCCTAAGCTCTCGAGACAGACAGATTGACAGACGGAGGGACAGACATAACATACCACTTTGCTGCTGTGTGATCACTGCTCTGTGAAGAACCTGTAACATGGAAAAGCTTTCTCCAAGGGGAAAATAGTTCAGTTCGGTTGTCGTGTTCCCTACACCGCTGGTTGGAGTTCCGTTCTGTTGTCGTGTACCCTACGCCGCTGGTTGGAGTTCAGTTCTGTTGTCGTGTTCCCTACACTGCTGGTTCGAGTTCCGTTCTGTTGTCGTGTTCCCTACACCGCTGGTTGGAGTTCTGTTCGGTTGTCGTGTTCCCTACGCCGCTGGTTGGAGTTCCGTTCTGTTGTCGTGTTCCCTACGCCGCTGGTTGGAGTTCTGTTCTGTTGTCGTGTTCCCTACACCGCTGGTTGGAGTTCAGTTCGGTTGTTGTGTTCCCTACACCGCTGGTTGGAGTTCCGTTCTGTTGTCGTGTTCCCTACACCGCTGGTTGGAGTTCAGTTCTGTTGTCGTGTTCCCTACACCGCTGGTTGGAGTTCCGTTCTGTTGTCGTGTTCCCTACGCCGCTGGTTGGAGTTCAGTTATGTTGTCGTGTTCCCTACACCGCTGGTTGGAGTTCAGTTCTGTTGTCGTGTTCCCTACGCCGCTGGTTGGAGTTCAGTTCTGTTGTCGTGTTCCCTACACCGCTGGTTGGAGTTCAGTTCTGTTGTCGTGTTCCCTACGCCGCTGGTTGGAGTTCCGTTCTGTTGTCGTGTTCCCTACAACGCTGGTTGGAGTTCAGTTCTGTTGTCGTGTTCCCTACGCCGCTGGTTGGAGTTCTGTTCTGTTGTCGTGTTCCCTACACCGCTGGTTGGAGTTCTGTTCAGTTGTCACGTTCCCTACGCCGCTGGTTGGAGTTCCGTTCGGTTGTCGTGTTCCCTACGCCGCTGGTTGGAGTTCTGTTTAGTTGTCATGTTCCCTACGCCGCTGGTTGGAGTTCCGTTCGGTTGTCGTGGGGATGGTGAAGTTGAAAAACCTGAAGGACTACTGGAGAAGACTCTACCAACTGCCTTTCCCCACCACTGTCCTGTCTTCTAACAGGTTTCTGACTATCTCGCAGGTGCTTCATATCAGTGACCCACAAGCTGACAATGAGAAGAAGAGAGGCATAGCAAGCTTTGATAGGCTCTGCAAAATCACAACTCTCTACTCCAACATTAATGTGGCCTGCAAGGCCCATTTTCAGCCCGTCTATACATGAGAGGATGTAAGCCTCAAAGGCTAGAAATGGACTCAAACAAAATATGCGTAAAATGCCAACAAAATGGGGATAGACTAGAGGGAGCAGTTTGGAGTGTCAACAGCACCTAGACTAGGGGGGGCAGTTTGGAGTGTCAACAGCACCTAGACTAGGGGGGGCAGTTTGATGTGTCAACAGCACCTAGACTAGAGGGAGCAGTTTGGAGTGTCAACAGCACCTAGACTAGGGGGGGCAGTTTGGAGTGTCAACAGCACCTAGACTAGGGGGGGCAGTTTGATGTGTCAACAGCACCTAGACTAGAGGGAGCAGTTTGGAGTGTCAACAGCACCTAGACTAGGGGGGGCAGTTTGGAGTGTCAACAGCACCTAGACTAGAGGGAGCAGTTTGGAGTGTCAACAGCACCTAGACTAGGGGGAGGAGTTTGGAGTGTTAACAGCACCTAGACTAGGGGGAGCAGTTTGGAGTGTCAACAGCACCTAGACTAGGGGGAGCAGTTTGGAGTGTTAACAGCACCTAGACTAGGGGGAGCAGTTTGGAGTGTCAACAGCACCTAGACTAGGGGGAGCAGTTTGGAGTGTCAACAGCACCTAGACTAGGGGGAGCAGTTTGGAGTGTCAACAGCACCTAGACTAGAGGGAGCAGTTTGGAGTGTCAACAGCACATAGACTAGGGGGAACAGTTTGGAGTGTCAACAGCACATAGACTAGGGGGAACAGTTTGGAGTGTCAACAGCACATAGACTAGGGGGAGCAGTTTGGAGTGTCAACAGCACATAGACTAGGGGGGGCAGTTTGATGTGTCAACAGCACCTAGACTAGGGGGAGGAGTTTGGAGTGTTAACAGCACCTAGACTAGGGGGAGCAGTTTGGAGTGTCAACAGCACCTAGACTAGGGGGAGCAGTTTGGAGTGTCAACAGCACCTAGACTAGGGGGAGCAGTTTGGAGTGTCAACAGCACATAGACTAGGGGGGGCAGTTTGATGTGTCAACAGCACCTAGACTAGGGGGAGGAGTTTGGAGTGTCAACAGAACCTAGACTAGGGGGAGCAGTTTGGAGTGTCAACAGCACCTAGACTAGGGGGAGCAGTTTGGAGTGTCAACAGCACCTAGACTAGAGGGAGCAGTTTGGAGTGTCAACAGCACCTAGACTAGAGGGAGCAGTTTGGAGTGTCAACAGCACATAGACTAGGGGGAACAGTTTGGAGTGTCAACAGCACATAGACTAGAGGGAGCAGTTTGGAGTGTCAACAGCACCTAGACTAGGGGGAACAGTTTGGAGTGTCAACAGCACATAGACTAGGGGGAACAGTTTGGAGTGTTAACAGCACCTAGACTAGAGGGAGCAGTTTGGAGTGTCAACAGCACCTAGACTAGGGGGAGCAGTTTGGAGTGTCAACAGCACCTAGACTAGGGGGAGCAGTTTGGAGTGTCAACAGAACCTAGACTAGGGGGAGCAGTTTGGAGTGTTAACAGCACCTAGACTAGGGGGAGCAGTTTTGAGTGTCAACAGAACCTAGACTAGGGGGAGCAGTTTGGAGTGTCAACAGAACCTAGACTAGAGGAAGCAGTTTGGAGTGTTAACAGCACCTAGACTAGAGGGAGCAGTTTGGAGTGTTAACAGCACCTAGACTAGGGGGAACAGTTTGGAGTGTTAACAGCACCTAGACTAGGGGGAGCAGTTTGGAGTGTCAACAGCACATAGACTAGGGGGAGCAGTTTGGAGTGTCAACAGCACCTAGATTAGGGGGAGCAGTTTGGAGTGTTAACAGCACCTAGACTAGGGGGAGCAGTTTGGAGTGTCAACAGCACCTAGACTAGGGGGAGTAGTTTGGAGTGTCAACAGCACCTAGACTAGGGGGGGCAGTTTGGAGTGTCAACAGCACCTAGACTAGGGGGAGCAGTTTGGAGTGTTAACAGAACCTAGACTAGGGGGAGCAGTTTGGAGTGTCAACAGCACCTAGACTAGGGGGAGGAGTTTGGAGTGTCAACAGCACCTAGACTAGGGGGAGGAGTTTGGAGTGTCAACAGCACCTAGACTAGGGGGAGCAGTTTGGAGTGTTAACAGCACCTAGACTAGGGGGAGGAGTTTGGAGTGTCAACAGCACCTAGACTAGGGGGAGGAGTTTGGAGTGTCAACAGCACCTAGACTAGGGGGAGTAGTTTGGAGTGTCAACAGCACCTAGACTAGGGGGAGGAGTTTGGAGTGTCAACAGCACCTAGAC
Source organism: Salvelinus namaycush (assembly GCF_016432855.1). Classification (NCBI taxonomy): domain Eukaryota; kingdom Metazoa; phylum Chordata; class Actinopteri; order Salmoniformes; family Salmonidae; genus Salvelinus; species Salvelinus namaycush. Next base: position 6,824 of record NW_024059468.1, on the reverse strand, counting down.
TAGGGGGAGCAGTTTGGAGTGTTAACAGCACCTAGACTAGGGGGAGGAGTTTGGAGTGTCAACAGCACCTAGACTAGGGGGAGGAGTTTGGAGTGTCAACAGCACCTAGACTAGGGGGAGTAGTTTGGAGTGTCAACAGAACCTAGACTAGGGGGAGCAGTTTGGAGTGTCAACAGCACCTAGACTAGGGGGAGCAGTTTGGAGTGTTAACAGCACCTAGACTAGAGGGAGCAGTTTGGAGTGTTAACAGCACCTAGACTAGAGGGAGCAGTTTGGAGTGTTAACAGCACCTAGACTAGGGGGAACAGTTTGGAGTGTTAACAGCACCTAGACTAGGGGGAGCAGTTTGGAGTGTCAACAGCACATAGACTAGGGGGAGCAGTTTGGAGTGTCAACAGCACCTAGACTAGGGGGAGCAGTTTGGAGTGTTAACAGCACCTAGACTAGGGGGAGCAGTTTGGAGTGTTAACAGCACATAGACAAGGGGGAGTAGTTTGGAGTGTTAACAGCACCTAGACTAGGGGGAGGAGTTTGGAGTGTCAACAGCACCTAGACTAGGGGGAGGAGTTTGGAGTGTCAACAGCACCTAGACTAGGGGGAGCAGTTTGGAGTGTTAACAGCACCTAGACTAGGGGGAGGAGTTTGGAGTGTCAACAGCACCTAGACTAGGGGGAGGAGTTTGGAGTGTCAACAGCACCTAGACTAGGGGGAGTAGTTTGGAGTGTCAACAGCACCTAGACTAGGGGGAGGAGTTTGGAGTGTCAACAGCACCTAGACTAGGGGGAGCAGTTTGGAGTGTTAACAGCACCTAGACTAGGGGGAGGAGTTTGGAGTGTCAACAGCACCTAGACTAGGGGGAGGAGTTTGGAGTGTCAACAGCACCTAGACTAGGGGGAGTAGTTTGGAGTGTCAACAGAACCTAGACTAGGGGGAGCAGTTTGGAGTGTCAACAGCACCTAGACTAGGGGGAGCAGTTTGGAGTGTTAACAGCACCTAGACTAGAGGGAGCAGTTTGGAGTGTTAACAGCACCTAGACTAGAGGGAGCAGTTTGGAGTGTTAACAGCACCTAGACTAGGGGGAACAGTTTGGAGTGTTAACAGCACCTAGACTAGGGGGAGCAGTTTGGAGTGTCAACAGCACATAGACTAGGGGGAGCAGTTTGGAGTGTCAACAGCACCTAGACTAGGGGGAGCAGTTTGGAGTGTTAACAGCACCTAGACTAGGGGGAGCAGTTTGGAGTGTTAACAGCACATAGACAAGGGGGAGTAGTTTGGAGTGTTAACAGCACCTAGACTAGGGGGAGCAGTTTGGAGTGTCAACAGCACCTAGACTAGGGGGAGGAGTTTGGAGTGTCAACAGCACCTAGACTAGGGGGAGCAGTTTGGAGTGTTAACAGCACCTAGACTAGGGGGAGGAGTTTGGAGTGTCAACAGCACCTAGACTAGGAGGAGGAGTTTGGAGTGTCAACAGCACCTAGACTAGGGGGAGTAGTTTGGAGTGTCAACAGAACCTAGACTAGGGGGGGCAGTTTGGAGTGTCAACAGCACCTAGACTAGAGGGAGCAGTTTGGAGTGTCAACAGCACCTAGACTAGGGGGGGCAGTTTGGAGTGTCAACAGCACCTAGACTAGGGGGAGCAGTTTGGAGTGTCAACAGCACCTAGACTAGGGGGAGCAGTTTGGAGTGTTAACAGCACCTAGACTAGGGGGAGGAGTTTGGAGTGTTAACAGCACCTAGACTAGGGGGAGCAGTTTGGAGTGTTAACAGCACCTAGACTAGAGGGAGCAGTTTGGAGTGTTAACAGCACCTAGACTAGGGGGAGGAGTTTGGAGTGTCAACAGCACCTAGACTAGAGGGAGCAGTTTGGAGTGTTAACAGCACCTAGACTAGGGGGAGGCGTTTGGAGTGTTAACAGCACCTAGACTAGGGGGAGGAGTTTGGAGTGTTAACAGCACCTAGACTAGGGGGAGGCGTTTGGAGTGTTAACAGCACCTAGACTAGGGGGAGGCGTTTGGAGTGTTAACAGCACCTAGACTAGGGGGAGGCGTTTGGAGTGTCAACAGCACCTAGACTAGGGGGAGCAGTTTGGAGTGTCAACAGCACCTAGACTAGGGAGAGGAGAGGAGAGGAGAGGAGAGGAGAGGAGAGGAGAGGAGAGGAGAGGAGAGGAGAGGAGAGGAGAGGAGAGGAGAGGAGAGGAGAGGAGAGGCGGGGAGAGGAGAGGAGAGGAGAGGAGAGGAGAGGCGGGGAGAGGAGAGGAGAGGCGAGGAGAGGAGAGGAGAGGAGAGGCGGGGAGAGGAGAGGAGAGGAGAGGAGAGGAGAGGAGAGGAGAGGAGAGGAGAGGAGAGGAGAGGAGAGGAGAGGAGAGGAGAGGAGAGGAGAGGCGGGGAGCGGAATTATGAATCTATTGTTAAAGTTTGTCTATAGCTGTTCTGATTTTCTATGGTTTCTGCAACAGGGACAGAAGAACAAGAGAATCTCTCTGTCAGGAAGATTGAGATGTTTCCCTCCCATGGTGATTTTTATGTCTGTTCCTCCTGTCAAACCCTGTCTGCACACCATCCAGTGCATCATAATTACCTCTTGGATAATGGAGGAGGAAAGTTCCTTCTCGTGAGCTACTCTGTCTCCCTCTCTCTGCCCTTCCCTCTCTAACTCCCTTTCTCTATCTCTGGTGTGACTGTGAGTGTGTGTGTGAGTGATAGTGAGAGAGAGATATGGATAGAGAGGGTAGGGTGAGAGAGAGAGAGAGAGAGAGAGAGAGAGAGAGAGAGAGAGAGAGAGAGAGAGAGAGAGAGAGAGAGAGAGAGAGAGAGAGAGAGAGGGTATGGTGTGAGAGAGAGAGAGCGAGATAGAGAGGGTCCTGACAGTCAGACCTGGGCCCTGACAGTAAACATCAGTAAGACAAAAATAACGGTGTTCCAAAAAAGGTCCAGTCAATCAATCAATCAATTTTATTTTATATAGCCCTTCGTACATCAGCTAATATCTCGAAGTGCTGTCCAGTCACCAGGACCACAAATACAAATTCCATCTAGACACCGGTACCCTAGAGGAACACAAAAAACTATACATACCTCGGCCTAAACATCAGCGTCACAAGTAACTTCCACAAAGCTGTGAACGATCTGAGAGACAAGGCAAGAAGGTCCTTCTATGCCATCAAAAGGAACATAAAATTCAACATACCAATTAGGATCTGGCTAAAAATACTTGAATCAGTTATAGAACCCATTGCCCTTTATGGTTGTGAGGTCTGGGGTCCGCTCATCAACCAAGAATTCACAAAATGGGACAAACACCAAATTGAGACTCTGCATGCAGAATTCTGCTAAAATATCCTCCGTGTACAACGTAGAACACCAAATAATGCATGCAGAGCAGAATTAGGCCGATACCCACTAATTATCAAAATCCAGAAAAGAGCCGTTAAATTCTACAACCACCTAAAAGGAAGCGATTCCCAAACCTTCCATAACAAAGCCATCACCTACAGAGAGATGAACCTGGAGAAGAGTCCCCTAAGCAAGCTGGTCCTGGGGCTCTGTTCACAAACATAAACACACCCCACAGAGCCCCAGGACAGCAGCACAATTAGACCCAATCAAATCATTAGAAAACAAATAGATAATTACTTGACTCATTGGAAAGAATTAACAAAAAAAGAGCAAACTAGAATGCTATTTGGCCCTAAACAGAGAGTACACAGTGGCAGAATACCTGACCACTGTGACTGACCCAAACTTAAAGAAAGCTTTGACTATGTACAGACTCAGTGAGCATAACCTTGCTATTGAGAAAGGCCGCCGTAGGCAGACCTGGCTCTCAAGAGAAGACAGGCTATGTGCACACTGCCAACAAAATGAGGTGGAAACTGAGCTGCACTTCCTAACCTCCTGCCAAATGTATGACCATATTAGAGACACATATTTCCCTCAGATTACACAGACACACAAAGAATTAGAAAACAAACCCAATTTTGATAAACTCCCATATCTACTGGGTGAAAAGGGTCAACCAGTGAAGAACAAGCACCATTGTAAATACAACCTATATTTATGTTTATTTATTTTCCCTTTTGTACTTTACCTATTTGTACATCGTTACAATACTGTATATATACATAATATGACATTTGTAATGTCTTTATTATTTTGGAACTTCTGTGAGTGTTATGTTTACTGTTAATTTTTATTGTTTATTTCAGTTGCTTTGGCAATGTTAACATATGTTTCCCATGCCAATAAATCCCCTTAAATTGAAATTGAAATTGAAAGAAAGAGAGTAGGTAGGGTGTTAGGGAAGATGAGGAAATGAAAGAGGA
>NW_024059467.1:7500-30000 GCF_016432855.1 Salvelinus namaycush | reverse complement strand
CAAACGTAGACCACGTGTAAGCACGCCAGCCCAGGACCTCCACATCCTGCAGGATCATCTGAGACCAGTCCCCCAGACAGCTGATGAAACTGTGGGTTTGCACAACCGAAGAATTTCTGCACAAACTATCAGAAACCGTCTCAGGGAAGCTCATCTGCGTGCTCGTTGTCCTCACCAGGGTCTTGACCTGACTGCAGTTTGGCGTCGTAACCGACTTCAGTGGGCAAATGCTCACCTTCAATGGCCACTGGCACGCTAGAGAAGTGTGCTCTTCACGGATGAATCCTGGTTTCAACTGTACCGGGCAGATGGCAGACAGCGTGTATGGCATCTTGTGGGTGAGCGGTTTGCTGATGTCAACGTTGTGAACAGAGTGCCCCATGGTGGTGGTGGGGTTATGGTACGGGCAGGCATAAGCTAGGTCAACGAACACAATTAAAATTTTATCGGTGGAAATTTGAATGCACAGAGATACCATGACGAGATCCTGATGCCCATTGTGGTGCCATTCATCCACCGCCGTCACCTCATGTTTCAGCATGATAATACACAGCCCCATGTCGCAAGGATCTGAACACAATTCCTGGAAGCTGAAAATGTCCCAGTTCTTCCAGGGCCAACATACTCACCAGATATGTCACCCATTGAGCATGTTTGGGATGCTCTGGATCGACCTGTACGACAGCGTGTTCCAGTTCCCGACAATATCCAGCAACTTCACACAGCCATTGAAGAGGAGTGGGACAACATTCCACAATCAACAGCCTGATCAACTCTATGCAAAGGTGATGTGTCGTGCTGCATGAGGCAGATGGTGATCAGACCAGATACTGACTGGATCTGAGCCACAAGTCCTACCTTTTTTTAAAGGTATCTATGACCAACAGATACATATCTGTATTACAAAATTAGGGCCTAATTTATTTATTTAAACTGACTGAAATATTTTAATTTGTTGTGTTTATATTTTTGTTCAGTATATTTACAGTATTTTTGTTCAGTATATTTACAGTATTTTAGTTCAGTATATTTACAATATTACTTGGCTACATCCCCAATTGTTTTAATTAGGATTTATTGACAGTTTAGGGAGCTGGATTTATTGACATAGCTTAGGGAGCTGGATTTATTGACATAGTTTAGGGAGCTGGATTTATTGACATAGCTTAGGGAGCTGGATTTATTGACGTACTTTGGGGAGCTGGATTTATTGACATCGTTTAGGGAGATGGATTTATTGACATAGTTTAGGGAGCTGGATTTATTGACATAGCTTAGGGTGCTGGATTTATTGACAGTTTAGGGAGCTGGATTTATTGACATAGTTTAGGGAGCTGGATTTACTGACCTAATTTAGGGAGCTGGATTTATTGACAGGTTAGGGAGCTGGATTTATTGACATAGTTTAGGGAGATGGATTTATTGACATAGTTTTGGGAGCTGGATTTATTGACATAGCTTAGGGAGCTGGATTTATTGACATAGCTTAGGGAGCTTGATTTATTGATATAGCTTAGGGAGCTGGATTTATTGACATAGCTTAGGGAGCTTGATTTATTGACATAGCTTAGGGAGCTTGATTTATTGACATAGCTTAGGGAGCTGGATTTATTGACATAGCTTAGGGAGCTTGATTTATTGACAGCTTAGGGAGCTGGATTTATTGACTTAGCTGAGGGAGCTGGATTTATTGACTTAGCTGAGGGAGCTGGATTTATTGACTTAGCTTAGGGAGCTGGATTTATTGACGTAATTTAGGGAGCTTGATTTATTGACAGTTTAGGGAGCTTGATTTATTGACATAGTTTTGGGAGCTGGATTTATTGGCATAGCTTAGGGAGCTTGATTTATTGACATAGCTTAGGGAGCTGGATTTATTGACAGGTTAGGGAGCTTGATTTATTGACATAACTTAGGGAGCTTGATTTATTGACAGTTTAGGGAGCTTGATTTATTGACATAGTTTAGGGAGCTCGATTTACTGACCTAATTTAGGGAGCTGGATTTATTGACAGGTTAGGGAGCTGGATTTATTGACATAGTTTAGGGAGATGGATTTATTGACATAGTTTTGGGAGCTGGATTTATTGACATAGTTTAGGGAGCTGGATTTATTGACATAGCTTAGGGAGCTTGATTTATTGATATAGCTTAGGGAGCTGGATTTATTGACATAGCTTAGGGATTGGCGGTCTTGAGCTGGTCACGACACACAACGTCCGCTGTTTTCTCCGCAGCCATTTCCTGTTGACAGTTAATTGTAATTTCATGTTGATAGTCAATGATGTCACTTCCTGTTGATAGTTAGTGACGTAACAACCTAACATGGCTGATTTTACAGTATGTGGGCAAGCACAAGTACAACACTGTCAGAAATCTGGTTCACTCACCTCGGTACAGGGGCCGTAGGTCATGTGATGTCACACATATAGAAGAAGCATCATCTGTGTGACAGAATAGAACCTGAGAAGAAGAGACCCCTCTTCCACGAGATGCTGAACCTTAGGCTCCGTTACATTCTTTTATTAATATAGGAATACGTTGTTATTTATACTTACCTCAGATTTCTATAGTGGAGGATTTTAATGTTATTTATTGTGGATATATATCCGCTTCTTCTGTAATACCAACTAGACTCAGAACCCCTCAGTCCGCTCCGATACAATCGCTACGCTGTAGTAGGGAGGGGCCACGGCCCATTTCAGTTTAGATGATCCCTGAAGGGTCTGACTTGAAATGGAAGTGGTCCCCGACCCTGCTCTGTGCTAGAACTACAGCTGATAAAGACAAAAGCGTTGTTAGTGAACTTCCTCTAGTGAAGACTAAAGCAGGACAGCGTTAGTGAACTTCCTCTAGTGAAGACTAAAGCAGGACAGCATTAGTGAACTTCCTCTAGTGAAGACTAAAGCAGGACAGCGTTAGTGAACTTCCTCTAGTGAAGACTAAAGCAGGACTACGTTAGTGAACTTCCTCTAGTGAAGACTAAAGCAGGACAGCGTTAGTGAACTTCCTCTAGTGAAGACTAAAGCAGGACAGCGTTAGTGAACTTCCTCTAGTGAAGACTAAAGCAGGACAGCATTAGTGAACTTCCTCTAGTGAAGACTAAAGCAGGACAGCGTTAGTGAACTTCCTCTAGTGAAGACTAAAGCAGGACTACGTTAGTGAACTTCCTCTAGTGAAGACTAAAGCAGGACAGCGTTAGTGAACTTCCTCTAGTGAAGACTAAAGCAGGACAGCGTTAGTGAACTTCCTCTAGTGAAGACTAAAGCAGGACAGTGTTAGTGAACTTCCTCTAGTGAAGACTAAAGCAGGACAGCGTTAGTGAACTTCCTCTAGTGAAGACTAAAGCAGGACTACGTTAGTGAACTTCCTCTAGTGAAGACTAAAGCAGGACAGCGTTAGTGAACTTCCTCTAGTGAAGACTAAAGCAGGACAGCGTTAGTGAACTTCCTCTAGTGAAGACTAAAGCAGGACAGTGTTAGTGAACTTCCTCTAGTGAAGACTAAAGCAGGACTACGTTAGTGAACTTCCTCTAGTGAAGACTAAAGCAGGACAGCGTTAGTGAACTTCCTCTAGTGAAGACTAAAGCAGGACTACGTTAGTGAACTTCCTCTAGTGAAGACTAAAGCAGGACAGCGTTAGTGAACTTCCTCTAGTGAAGACTAAAGCAGGACAGCGTTAGTGAACTTCCTCTAGTGAAGACTAAAGCAGGACAGCGTTAGTGAACTTCCTCTAGTGAAGACTAAAGCAGGACTACGTTAGTGAACTTCCTCTAGTGAAGACTAACGCAGGACTACGTTAGTGAACTTCCTCTAGTGAAGACTAAAGCAGGACTACGTTAGTGAACTTCCTCTAGTGAAGACTAAAGCAGGACAGCGTTAGTGAACTTCCTCTAGTGAAGACTAAAGCAGGACAGCGTTAGTGAACTTCCTCTAGTGAAGACTAAAGCAGGACTACGTTAGTGAACTTCCTCTAGTGAAGACTAAAGCAGGACAGCGTTAGTGAACTTCCTCTAGTGAAGACTAAAGCAGGACTACGTTAGTGAACTTCCTCTAGTGAAGACTAAAGCAGGACTACGTTAGTGAACTTCCTCTAGTGAAGACTAAAGCAGGACTACGTTAGTGAACTTCCTCTAGTGAAGACTAAAGCAGGACTACGTTAGTGAACTTCCTCTAGTGAAGACTAAAGCAGGACAGCGTTAGTGAACTTCCTCTAGTGAAGACTAAAGCAGGACAGCGTTAGTGAACTTCCTCTAGTGAAGACTAAAGCAGGACAGCGTTAGTGAACTTCCTCTAGTGAAGACTAAAGCAGGACAGCGTTAGTGAACTTCCTCTAGTGAAGACTAAAGCAGGACTACGTTAGTGAACTTCCTCTAGTGAAGACTAAAGCAGGACAGCGTTAGTGAACTTCCTCTAGTGAAGACTAAAGCAGGACTACGTTAGTGAACTTCCTCTAGTGAAGACTAAAGCAGGACAGCGTTAGTGAACTTCCTCTAGTCAAGACTAAAGCAGGACAGCGTTAGTGAACTTCCTCTAGTCAAGACTAAAGCAGGACAGCGTTAGTGAACTTCCTCTAGTGAAGACTAAAGCAGGACAGCGTTAGTGAACTTCCTCTAGTGAAGACTAAAGCAGGACAACGTTAGTGAACTTCCTCTAGTGAAGACTAAAGCAGGACAGCGTTAGTGAACTTCCTCTAGTGAAGACTAAAGCAGGACTACGTTAGTGAACTTCCTCTAGTGAAGACTAAAGCAGGACTACGTTAGTGAACTTCCTCTAGTGAAGACTAAAGCAGGACAGCGTTAGTGAACTTCCTCTAGTGAAGACTAAAGCAGGACAGCGTTAGTGAACTTCCTCTAGTGAAGACTAAAGCAGGACTACGTTAGTGAACTTCCTCTAGTGAAGACTAAAGCAGGACAGCGTTAGTGAACTTCCTCTAGTAAAGACTAAAGCAGGACAACGTTAGTGAACTTCCTCTAGTGAAGACTAAAGCAGGACAGCGTTAGTGAACTTCCTCTAGTGAAGACTAAAGCAGGACAGCGTTAGTGAACTTCCTCTAGTGAAGACTAAAGCAGGACTACGTTAGTGAACTTCCTCTAGTGAAGACTAAAGCAGGACAGCGTTAGTGAACTTCCTCTAGTGAAGACTAAAGCAGGACAACGTTAGTGAACTTCCTCTAGTGAAGACTAAAGCAGGACAGCATTAGTGAACTTCCTCTAGTGAAGACTAAAGCAGGACTACGTTAGTGAACTTCCTCTAGTGAAGACTAAAGCAGGACAGCGTTAGTGAACTTCCTCTAGTGAAGACTAAAGCAGGACTACGTTAGTGAACTTCCTCTAGTGAAGACTAAAGCAGGACTACGTTAGTGAACTTCCTCTAGTGAAGACTAAAGCAGGACAACGTTAGTGAACTTCCTCTAGTGAAGACTAAAGCAGGACAGCATTAGTGAACTTCCTCTAGTGAAGACTAAAGCAGGACAACGTTAGTGAACTTCCTCTAGTGAAGACTAAAGCAGGACAGCGTTAGTGAACTTCCTCTAGTGAAGACTAAAGCAGGACTACGTTAGTGAACTTCCTCTAGTGAAGACTAAAGCAGGACAGCGTTAGTGAACTTCCTCTAGTGAAGACTAAAGCAGGACAGCGTTAGTGAACTTCCTCTAGTGAAGACTAAAGCAGGACAGCGTTAGTGAACTTCCTCTAGTGAAGACTAAAGCAGGACAGCGTTAGTGAACTTCCTCTAGTGAAGACTAAAGCAGGACTACGTTAGTGAACTTCCTCTAGTGAAGACTAAAGCAGGACTACGTTAGTGAACTTCCTCTAGTGAAGACTAAAGCAGGACAGCGTTAGTGAACTTCCTCTAGTGAACACTAAAGCAGGACAGCGTTAGTGAACTTCCTCTAGTGAAGACTAACGCAGGACTACGTTAGTGAACTTCCTCTAGTGAAGACTAAAGCAGGACAGCGTTAGTGAACTTCCTCTAGTGAAGACTAAAGCAGGACTACGTTAGTGAACTTCCTCTAGTGAAGACTAAAGCAGGACAGCGTTAGTGAACTTCCTCTAGTGAAGACTAAAGCAGGACTACGTTAGTGAACTTCCTCTAGTGAAGACTAAAGCAGGACTACGTTAGTGAACTTCCTCTAGTGAAGACTAAAGCAGGACTACGTTAGTGAACTTCCTCTAGTGAAGACTAACGCAGGACTACGTTAGTGAACTTCCTCTAGTGAAGACTAAAGCAGGACAGCGTTAGTGAACTTCCTCTAGTGAAGACTAAAGCAGGACAGCGTTAGTGAACTTCCTCTAGTGAAGACTAAAGCAGGACTACGTTAGTGAACTTCCTCTAGTGAAGACTAAAGCAGGACTACGTTAGTGAACTTCCTCTAGTGAAGACTAAAGCAGGACAGCGTTAGTGAACTTCCTCTAGTGAAGACTAAAGCAGGACTACGTTAGTGAACTTCCTCTAGTGAAGACTAAAGCAGGACAGCGTTAGTGAACTTCCTCTAGTGAAGACTAAAGCAGGACAGCGTTAGTGAACTTCCTCTAGTCAAGACTAAAGCAGGACTACGTTAGTGAACTTCCTCTAGTGAAGACTAAAGCAGGACTACGTTAGTGAACTTCCTCTAGTGAAGACTAAAGCAGGACAGCGTTAGTGAACTTCCTCTAGTGAAGACTAAAGCAGGACAGCGTTAGTGAACTTCCTCTAGTGAAGACTAAAGCAGGACAGCGTTAGTGAACTTCCTCTAGTGAAGACTAAAGCAGGACAACGTTAGTGAACTTCCTCTAGTCAAGACTAAAGCAGGACAGCGTTAGTGAACTTCCTCTAGTCAAGACTAAAGCAGGACAGCGTTAGTGAACTTCCTCTAGTGAACACTAAAGCAGGACAGCATTAGTGAACTTCCTCTAGTCAAGACTAAAGCAGGACAGCGTTAGTGAACTTCCTCTAGTGAAGACTAAAGCAGGACAACGTTAGTGAACTTCCTCTAGTCAAGACTAAAGCAGAACAGCGTTAGTGAACTTCCTCTAGTCAAGACTAAAGCAGGACAGCGTTAGTGAACTTCCTCTAGTCAAGACTAAAGCAGGACAGCGTTAGTGAACTTCCTCTAGTGAACACTAAAGCAGGACAGCGTTAGTGAACTTCCTTTAGTCAAGACTAAAGCAGGACTACGTTAGTGAACTTCCTCTAGTGAAGACTAAAGCAGGACTACGTTAGTGAACTTCCTCTAGTGAAGACTAAAGCAGGACAGCGTTAGTGAACTTCCTCTAGTGAAGACTAAAGCAGGACTACGTTAGTGAACTTCCTCTAGTGAAGACTAAAGCAGGACTACGTTAGTGAACTTCCTCTAGTGAAGACTAAAGCAGGACAGCGTTAGTGAACTTCCTCTAGTGAAGACTAAAGCAGGACTACGTTAGTGAACTTCCTCTAGTGAAGACTAAAGCAGGACTACGTTAGTGAACTTCCTCTAGTGAAGACTAAAGCAGGACAGCGTTAGTGAACTTCCTCTAGTGAAGACTAAAGCAGGACTACGTTAGTGAACTTCCTCTAGTGAAGACTAAAGCAGGACAGCGTTAGTGAACTTCCTCTAGTGAAGACTAAAGCAGGACAGCGTTAGTGAACTTCCTCTAGTGAAGACTAAAGCAGGACAGCGTTAGTGAACTTCCTCTAGTGAAGACTAAAGCAGGACAGCGTTAGTGAACTTCCTCTAGTGAAGACTAAAGCAGGACAGCGTTAGTGAACTTCCTCTAGTGAAGACTAAAGCAGGACTACGTTAGTGAACTTCCTCTAGTGAAGACTAAAGCAGGACTACGTTAGTGAACTTCCTCTAGTGAAGACTACGTTAGTGAACTTCCTCTAGTGAAGACTAAAGCAGGACAGCGTTAGTGAACTTCCTCTAGTGAAGACTACGTTAGTGAACTTCCTCTAGTGAAGACTAAAGCAGGACTACGTTAGTGAACTTCCTCTAGTGAAGACTAAAGCAGGACTACGTTAGTGAACTTCCTCTAGTGAAGACTAACGCAGGACTACGTTAGTGAACTTCCTCTAGTGAAGACTAAAGCAGGACTACGTTAGTGAACTTCCTCTAGTGAAGACTAAAGCAGGACTACGTTAGTGAACTTCCTCTAGTGAAGACTAAAGCAGGACTACGTTAGTGAACTTCCTCTAGTGAAGACTAAAGCAGGACTACGTTAGTGAACTTCCTCTAGTGAAGACTAAAGCAGGACTACGTTAGTGAACTTCCTCTAGTGAGGACTACGTTAGTGAACTTCCTCTAGTGAAGACTAAAGCAGGACTACGTTAGTGAACTTCCTCTAGTGAAGACTAAAGCAGGACTACGTTAGTGAACTTCCTCTAGTGAAGACTAAAGCAGGACTACGTTAGTGAACTTCCTCTAGTCAAGACTAAAGCAGGACAGCGTTAGTGAACTTCCTCTAGTGAAGACTAAAGCAGGACTACGTTAGTGAACTTCCTCTAGTGAAGACTAAAGCAGGACTACGTTAGTGAACTTCCTCTAGTGAAGACTAAAGCAGGACTACGTTAGTGAACTTCCTCTAGTGAAGACTAAAGCAGGACAGCGTTAGTGAACTTCCTCTAGTGAAGACTAAAGCAGGACAGCGTTAGTGAACTTCCTCTAGTGAAGACTAAAGCAGGACTACGTTAGTGAACTTCCTCTCGTGAAGACTAAAGCAGGACAGCGTTAGTGAACTTCCTCTAGTGAAGACTAAAGCAGGACTATGTTATTTTTATTATTTTTATTTCATAGTTTCGCGACCCCATAGTTTGGTAAATGCTGCTGTAGACCTTTTAGTGTTGAAAACTTTGTGACGATCACATAATAACTTCTTCAGAAAACCAGGACATAGTATGGTGCTGTTTTAATTAATCTTCTTCTCGTTTGGTTTGGTGATAGGTTCTAGTGTCGATTGATGACAGGGCTTTGTGAGGTGTGAAGTCAGCCTGGATTGGTACGGATGTTTTAGGGCATCTAAATAGTCCAAAAAAATCTCTCCTCTCCTCCATCTTCACTGACGTGAAAAAGCTGGACAGGTGCGACCTAAGTAAAGCCATTTTGTTTTCACTTAAATCTGTGTTCCTCAGATCAGTTCAGATTAAGATAAGGAGAGGAGACAAGGAGATGAGGAGAGGAAGCCACAACAGACTAAGTAGATGCACCCTTGGTTTCCTGGCGTTTTGTCTTTAGGATGCCTGTTGGTTTCTCTCTTTCAGCAAACTGTTCGTTCAGGGCTATAGGCTGACAATGTACATTCTTTTGGTACTTCCATGATTACGTGAAGAAGTATTTTGGTACTTCCATGATTACGTGAAGAAGTATTTTGGTACTTCCATGATTACGTGAAGAAGTATTTTGGTAGTCTGTGTCGGTCTGTTCGGAGAGCTTTCAGTGTTCATGTTTTACTAGCATGATCCGGGACACATTTTATTGACCCAGAATCTTATTATTTAACACTTCTTTATTTTATTTTTTATATAACTTATTATGAAGATTATACTACAGAAATGTTGTTTTGTGTACATCCACGCCAAGCGTCTTTGTTTTTAAACTGTAATGTGCGGCGTTACAATAAAGAGACTGTTTGACATGACAAGTGTTCCTGAAGTTATTTACCACAGATATGAGGAATACTGAATCACTGCTTCATTTCATTATTACTGAGAGCGTGATGATGATGATGATGATGATGATGATCGGAGTCCGTCTGACCTCACTGTTCCCTGTCACTGTCCGGAGGAGTCCGTCTGACCTCACTGTTCCCTGTCACTGACCAGAGGAGTCCGTCTGACCTCACTGTTCCCTGTCACTGACCAGAGGAGCCCGTCTGACCTCACTGTTCCCTGTCACTGACCAGAGGAGTCCGTCTGACCTCACTGTTCCCTGTCACTGACCAGAGGAGTCCGTCTGACCTCACTGTTCCCTGTCACTGACCAGAGGAGTCCGTCTGACCTCACTGTTCCCTGTCACTGACCAGAGGAGTCTGTCTGACCTCACTGTTCCCTGTCACTGACCAGAGGAGTCCGTCTGACCTCACTGTTCCCTGTCACTGACCAGAGGAGTCCGTCTGACCTCACTGTTCCCTGTCACTGACCAGAGGAGTCCGTCTGACCTCACTGTTCCCTGTCACTGACCTGAGGAGTCTGTCTGACCTCACTGTTCCCTGTCACTGACCAGAGGAGTCTGTCTGACCTCACTGTTCCCTGTCACTGACCAGAGGAGTCCGTCTGACCTCACTGTTCCCTGTCACTGTCCGGAGGAGTCCGTCTGACCTCACTGTTCCCTGTCACTGTCCGGAGGAGTCCGTCTGACCTCACTGTTCCCTGTCACTGACCGGAGGAGTCCGTCTGACCTCACTGTTCCCTGTCACTGACCAGAGGAGTCCGTCTGACCTCACTGTTCCCTGTCACTGACCTGAGGAGTCTGTCTGACCTCACTGTTCCCTGTCACTGACCGGAGGAGTCCGTCTGACCTCACTGTTCCCTGTCACTGACCTGAGGAGTCCGTCTGACCTCACTGTTCCCTGTCACTGACCAGAGGAGCCCGTCTGACCTCACTGTTCCCTGTCACTGACCAGAGGAGCCCGTCTGACCTCACTGTTCCCTGTCACTGACCAGAGGAGCCCGTCTGACCTCACTGTTCCCTGTCACTGACCAGAGGAGCCCGTCTGACCTCACTGTTCCCTGTCACTGACCAGAGGAGCCCGTCTGACCTCACTGTTCCCTGTCACTGACCAGAGGAGCCCGTCTGACCTCACTGTTCCCTGTCACTGACCAGAGGAGTCCGTCTGACCTCACTGTTCCCTGTCACTGACCAGAGGAGTCCGTCTGACCTCACTGTTCCCTGTCACTGACCAGAGGAGTCCGTCTGACTTCACTGTTCCCTGTCACTGACCTGAGGAGTCTGTCTGACCTCACTGTTCCCTGTCACTGACCGGAGGAGTCCGTCTGACCTCACTGTTCCCTGTCACTGACCGGAGGAGTCCGTCTGACCTCACTGTTCCCTGTCACTGACCGGAGGAGTCCGTCTGACCTCACTGTTCCCTGTCACTGACCGGAGGAGTCCGTCTGACCTCACTGTTCCCTGTCACTGACCAGAGGAGTCCGTCTGACCTCACTGTTCCCTGTCACTGACCAGAGGAGTCCGTCTGACCTCACTGTTCCCTGTCACTGACCAGAGGAGCCCGTCTGACCTCACTGTTCCCTGTCACTGACCAGAGGAGTCCGTCTGACCTCACTGTTCCCTGTCACTGACCAGAGGAGTCCGTCTGACCTCACTGTTCCCTGTCACTGACCAGAGGAGTCTATAGTCTATAGTGTAGTCTATAGTATATAGTGTAGTCTATAGTGTAGTCTGTAGTCTATAGTGTAGTCTATAGTCTATAGTTTAGTCTATAGTGTAGTCTATAGTGTAGTCTACTCATATTCACTAAAAAAGTAACTATTTGCTTTCTGCATCACTCCGAGAGCTTTCTGCATCACTCCGAGAGCTTCCTGCATCACTCCGAGAGCTTTCTGCATCACTCCGAGAGCTTCCTGCCACACTCCGAGAGCTTCCTGCCACACTCCGAGAGCTTCCTGCCACACTCCGAGAGCTTCCTGCCACACCCCGAGAGCTTCCTAACACACTCAGAGAGCTTCCTGCCACACCCCGAGAGCTTCCTGCCACACTCCGAGAGCTTCCTGCCACACCCCGAGAGCTTCCTGCCACACTCCGAGAGCTTCCTGCCACACCCCGAGAGCTTCCTAACACACTCAGAGCGTCCTGCCTCACTCAGAAAGCTTCCTGCATCACTCCGAGAGCTTCCTGCCACACTCAGAGCTTCCTGCCTCACTCAGAGCTTCCTGCCTCACTCAGAGCTTCCTGCCTCACTCAGAGCTTCCTGCCACACTCAGAGACATGGCCCGGTTTAACTGCTGCCTCATTTACATATTACTGATCATTTGTGTTATGCGCTGAGCACTGTGCTAAGCGTGTGTGTGTGTGTGTGTGTGTGTGTGTGTGTGTGTGTGTGTGTGTGTGTGTGTGTGTGTGTGTGTGTGTGTGTGTGTGTGTGTGTGTGTGTGTGTGCAGTCAATGAGGATGTCCTATACGGCTGGTGTCCTATACGGCTGGTGTCCTATACAGCTGGTGTCCTATACAGATGGTGTCCTATACGGCTGGTGTCCTATACGGCTGGTGTCCTATACGGCTGGTGTCCTATACAGCTGGTGTCCTATACGGCTGGTGTCCTATACGGCTGGTGTCCTATACAGCTGGTGTCCTATACAGCTGGTGTCCTATACAGCTGGTGTCCTATACAGCTGATGTCCTATACAGCTGGTGTCCTATACAGCTGGTGTCCTATACAGCTGGTGTCCTATACAGCTGGTGTCCTATACAGCTGGTGTCCTATACAGCTGGTGTCCTATACAGCTGGTGTCCTATACGGCTGATGTCCTATACGGCTGATGTCCTATACGGCTGATGTCCTATACGGCTGATGTCCTATACGGCTGGTGTCCTATACGGCTGGTGTCCTATACGGCTGGTGTCCTATACGGCTGATGTCCTATACGGCTGGTGTCCTATACGGCTGGTGTCCTATACGGCTGGTGTCCTATACGGCTGGTGTCCTATACGGCTGGTGTCCTATACGGCTGGTGTCCTATACGGCTGGTGTCCTATACGGCTGGTGTCCTATACGGCTGGTGTCCTATACAGCTGGTGTCCTATACAGCTGGTGTCCTATACAGCTGGTGTCCTATACAGCTGGTGTCCTATACAGCTGGTGTCCTATACAGCTGGTGTAGACTCATTAACTAAAGAGTACCGGTGTAGAATAACACAGCTGTATGATGAGACAGGGGAATTGTGTGTGTGTGTGTGTGTGTGTGTGTGTGTGTGTGTGTGTGTGTGTGTGTGTGTGTGTGTGTGTGTGTGTACGTGTTTAACTATACTTGTGAGGACCAGAAGTCCCCACAAGAATAGTAAACAAACAAAATTTGACCAACTCAGGACATTTTGTTAGTCCCCACAAGGTCAAATGCTATTTCAAGAGGTTTAGGGTTAAGGTTAGATTTAGTGTTAGGTTTAGAATTAGGTTCAGGATTAGGAGCTAGGATTAGGTTTAGGTTAGGTTTTCAGGTTATGGTAAGGTTAGGGGTTAGGGAAAATGTGTGTGTGTGCATGACAGGGTCCTTTTATATACCACAGTAAAATCCCAATGAATGTCTCCTGATTCAGGGACACAGTAAAATCACAATGTCTCCTGATTCAGGGACACAGTAAAATCACAATGTCTCCTGATTCAGGGACACAGTAAAATCACAATGTCTCCTGATTCAGGGACACAGTAAAATCACAATGTCTCCTGTTTCAGGGACACAGTAAAATCACAATGTCTCCTGATTCAGGGACACAGTAAAATCACAATGTCTCCTGATTCAGGGACACAGTAAAATCACAATGTCTCCTGATTCAGGGACACAGTAAAATCACAATGTCTCCTGATTCAGGGACACAGTAAAATCACAATGAATGTCTCCTGATTCAGGGACACAGTAAAATCACAATGTCTCCTGTTTCAGGGACACAGTAAAATCACAATGAATGTCTCCTGATTCAGGGACACAGTAAAATCACAATGAATGTCTCCTGATTCAGGGACACAGTAAAATCACAATGTCTCCTGATTCAGGGACACAGTAAAATCACAATGAATGTCTCCTGATTCAGGGACACAGTAAAATCACAATGAATGTCTCCTGATTCAGGGACACAGTAAAATCACAATGTCTCCTGTTTCAGGGACACAGTAAAATCACAATGAATGTCTCCTGATTCAGGGACACAGTAAAATCACAATGTCTCCTGATTCAGGGACACAGTAAAATCACAATGTCTCCTGATTCAGGGACACAGTAAAATCACAATGTCTCCTGATTCAGGGACGTATTCACTGCTGGATTGCTGCTACTGCGGTTGAGGAAGCAGTAGACGTTTGACGGAGGTGGAAACCGTTACAGAGTCACTGCTCCTTTAAATCCCGTGACCCAGTTTCGCTGCATGGCTGTCGGGGAGCACGCACAGGGGGGGGGGGGGGGGGGGGGGGGGGGGGGGGGGTGGATGAATAATTGGAACTGCAAGGTGAATGTGAGGACAGTTGATGATAACAGGAGTGCCCTATTACCCCCCTCCCCCATCACCCCCTGCGTGTTCGTGAGATGGCTCCATCAGTAGATTGGGACATGCACATCGCACCAGTACGGACGCGAGCTGTCACCTCAAAATACAGAAGTCCTCATTTGGCTATCATCTATCCCTTTATATGGTCGTTCTTTCTGTCAGTCGTTCTGTCTGTCTGTCGTTCGTTCTGTCTGTCCGTCCGTCTGTCGTTCTGTCTGTCGTTCTGTCTGTCAGTCGTTCTGTCTGTCAGTCGTTCTGTCTGTCTGTCTGTCTGTCTGTCGTTCTGTCTGTCGTTCTTTCTGTCTGTCTGTCCGTCCGTCGCTCTGTCTGTCTGTCTGTCAGTCGTTCTTTGTCATTCTTTCTGTCAGTCGTTCTGTCTGTCTGTCCGTCATATCAGACCGCTGTTGTGTATGACAACTGATATTGGCATATTTGAAAGCTATAAGATGTTAACCAGAGGAGTTTTACATGGTTATTCATATAATCACAAACGGATCTGAAACATGAAAAACGAACCATATGCTACTGGTCTATGTCTGAGATAAACATGCTAATAAAGCTGATCTTTCTCTGGTGGAGAAAATGACAACATTATGCAGACATTGTTCTCCCCTCCCCCTCTGTCTCCTTCTCTCCTCATCCTCTCGCACTCCTGTAATTTTCCTCTCCATATCTTTTTAGCCCCCACTCTCTCTCTCTCTCTCTCTCTCTTCCTCTGTTTTTCCTCTCTGGTGGATTCAGTGATCAGCGAGACAGCGGAACAGAGAGATGGAGTGACGGAGGCTGTATCTCTCACAGTATCAGCCCATTTAGATTCACTGTGTCCTTTGGTTCCTGTCTGTCTCTCACTGTCTGTCTCTCACTGTCTCTCTCTGTCTCATCCGCTCGCTGCAACCTAACGGCAACATCAGTCAAGCGCTGGGGGAATGCTTTATGCTGCTATGCCTGGCCAGCCAGCCAGTCAGCCAGCCAGTCAGCCAGCCAGCCAGCCAGCCAGCCAGCCAGTCAGCCAGCCAGTCAGCCAGCCAGCCAGTCAGCCAGCCAGCCAGGCAGCCAGCCAGTCAGTCAGTCAGATGACAGCACAGTTTAGACACTCCCCAGTTAACGCATAACGTTCTGAGAACCATATGTTCCATAGAGATTGCTGAGAGCACGGCTGTCCTTATTTAGCATTCGACATTCCCACAACCTTCTGGGAATGGGGCAGGACCTTCTGGGAATGGGGCAGGACCTTCTGGGAATGGGGCAGGACCTTCTAGGAATGGGGCAGGACCTTCTGGGAATGGGGTAGGACCTTCTGGGAATGGGGCAGGACCTTCTGGGAATGGGGCAGGACCTTCTGGGAATGGGGCAGCCTTCTGGGAATGGGGCAGCCTTCTGGGAATGGGGCAGCCTTCTGGGAATGGGGCAGGACCTTCTAGGAATGGGGCAGGACAGTTGCTTGGCTTTGACATCTTCTCGAGCACATTTATGGAACTTGACAAAAAAATAACATATTTTCTTGGTATTTTCTTTACTTTAACAGAACGTTTCCTAAAAGTTCAAACATAGTTACATTACATCTCACCATATAAGGACCCTTCTAGCCCCTTCTTATTAATGGTATCTGTTGCTTTTATACATGTCTTACTACACGAAAGTCATCTTAATTCTCACTCAAAAAACTCCTGTGGCTTATTTTTCAAATTGTCATGTTTTCGTTTCTAAATGTCTGCGCAAGAGTGAAGGTTTTCCGCGAGAGAGTAACGGTTAATGTGATTGGATGTTAATTATTTGACAAGGCTCCCTGTATTTGACATTGTGATGTTTTTGTCGCTGAACACTAGATGGTTAAAATTTGGGCAGTGAAACGAGGCTACTCAGGTGAGGGGGAAAAAAAACTCACCCAAATGTATCGCCCCGTTGGAAAATATAAATGGTCTGTTTGAAAATGTGAAAAAAAAGGGAAATAAAGAAAGGTGAGTCACATTTTTTATTTGGCGTACCCCCGACGGCATACCCCAGTTTGGGAATTCCTAGGAGATGGCTGTGGTGCTGTGCAGGTTGAAGGCTGTGCAGGTGGAAGGCTGTGCAGGTGGAAGGCTGTGCTTCGTCTGCCTCTGTTGAATTATCAGACGGTCTGAAGGGCCAAAACAATCACTTGAGTGGCAGGTCATCAATCAGGTAAGAATTCAGGTGAGTGTGGCGGTGTATTACCTGACAGGTATGACTCCATAACCACTCTGTTCTGAATAGTTCATATTGTGTTTCTTTGGTTTCCTTTTTTGTCTCTCAGGGAAAGTTGTGAGATTCAGTCCACCACTTTCTTTTCTGAAGGCATCTTATAGGGATCTGGTTTATATATTATATATTATTATAATATATATATATTGTCCTTGGCCTCTCCTTGGCAACATCTCAAGACATCAGTCAGGAAGTTAAAGCTTGGTCGCAAATGAGTCTTCCAAATGAACAATGACCCCAAGCATACTTCCAAAGTTGTGGCAAAAATGGCTTAAGGACAACAAAGTCAAGGTATTGGAGCGGCCATCACAAAGCCCTGACCTCAATCCTATAGAAAATTTGTGGGCAGAACTGAAAAAGCATGTGTGAGCATGGAGGCCTACAAACCTGACTCAGTTACACCAGCTCTGTCAGGAGGAATGGGCCAAAATTCACCCAACTTATTGTGGCAAGCTTGTAGAAGGCTACCTGAAACGTTTGACCCAAGTTAAACAATTTCAAGGCAATGCTACCACATACTAATTGAGTGTATGTAAACTTCTGACCCACTTGGAATGTGATGAAAGAAATAAAAGCTGAAATAAATCATTCTCTCTACTATTATTCTGACATTTCACATTCTTAAAATAAAGTGGTGATCCTAACTGACCTAAGACAGGGAATTTTTACTAGGATTAAATGTCAGGAATTGTGAAAAACTGATTTTAAATGTATTTGGCTAAGGTGTATGTAAACTTCCGACTTCAACTGTATGTCCTTGTCCTCTCCTTGGTATTTACATCTTATATGTCAGTAATCAAAAAGTCACATAAATAGACATCATAATCACTCAAACATCAACACAATACAACATGGTCTTATTTAGCAAATAAGGGTTCAATGGCAACTTATCCACGATCATATATGTAGTTTATATATAGATCATATATGTAGTTTATATATAGATCATATATGTCATTTATATATAGATCATATATGTAGTTTATATATAGATCATATATGTAGTTTATATATAGATCATATATGTAGTTTATATATAGATCATATATGTCATTTATATATAGATCATATATGTAGTTTATATATAGATCATATATGTAGTTTATATATAGATCATATATGTAGTTTATATATAGATCATATATGTAGTTTGTGTTTTCAGGTATTAAAGTAAAAATGAGTTAACTAATGCATTTTGTCATTACCACCACATTGTGTCCATAACATCACAGTTCATTTTATGGTGGGAATGCCGTGTGGCGGGAATGCCGTGTGGCGGGAATGCCGTGTTCTGGGAATGCCGTGTTCTGGGAATGCCGTGTTCTGGGAATGCCGTGTGGCGGGAATGCCGTGCGGTGGGAATGCCGTGTTCTGGGAATGCCGTGTTCTGGGAATGCCGTGTGGGGGGAATGACATTTTTACAGTATTTGGTGGTAAACAGCAGGGATTCTAACAGTCCAGTTGAACAGCTATAATACAATGAATCCTAAATACACATTTGTTAAAACAGCATTTTTTTTTAAAATTACAGCCTATTTGGTAAAGACGTCCACAATATTAATATGATCTTCTCAAGTCATATTTACCTTTTATTTTTCCATCATTTCATCTAAATCCTTGTTGTCCACCGTCACTATTCATATCCATGGTAACCAAGGACACAAACTTTTGAAAAAAAACGTCATCATGTTTATCGTGGTGGTAATGACACGATACTTAGACACGACTATTTTGTGGGGGGGAAAAAGCGACGAATGGTTTATGCACATCTAATATATACAGTGCATTCGGAAAGTATTCTGACCCCTTGACTTTTTTCCACATTTTCTAACGTTACAGCCTTATTCTAAAATGGATTAATTAAAATGTTTTCCCTCGTCAATCTACACACAATACCCCATAATGACAAAGTGAAAACAGGTTTAGGCATTTTCGCAAATTTATTACAATTAAAAAACTGAAATAGTTTAATTACATAAGTATTCAGACCCTTTGCTATGAGGCTTGACATTGAGCTCAGATTTATTTTATTATTTTTTTATTTCACCTTTTTTTAACCAGGTAGGCTAGTTGAGAACAAGTTCTCATTTGCAACTGCGACCTGGCCAAGATAAAGCATAGCAGTGTGAACAGACAACAACACAGAGTTACACATGGAGTAAACAATAAACAAGTCAATAACATGGTAGAAAAAAAGAGAATCTATATATAGATGAATCCTGTTTCTATTGATCATCCTTGAGATGTTTCTACAACTTGATTGGAGTCCACCTGTGGTGAATTCAATTGATTGGACATAGTTTGGAAAGGTACACACCTGTCTATATAAAGGTCCCACAGTTGACAGTGCATGTCAGAGCAAAAACCAAGCCATGAGGTCGAAGGAATTGTCCGTAGAGCTCCGAGACAAGATTGTGTCGAGGCACAGATCTGAGGAAGGGTACCAAAAACATTTCTGCAGCATTGAAAGTCCCCACTCCTCAGACTAGTTCACCTTCCAACAGGACAACGACACTAAGCACACAGTCAAGACAACATAGGAGTGGTTTTGGGACAAGTCTCTGAATGTCCTTGAGTGGCCCAGCCAGCGCCCGATCAAACATCTCTGGAGAGACCTGAAAATAGCTGTGCAGCGACGCTCCCTATCCAACCTGACAGCTTGAGAGGATCTGCAGAGAAGAACGGGAGAAGAATGGGAGAAACTCCCCAAATACAGGTGTGCCAAGCTTGTAGCATCATACCCAAGACGACTCAAGGCTGTAATCGCTGCCAAAGGTGCTTCAACAAAGTACTGAGTAAAAGGGTCTGAATACTTATGTAAATGTGATTTCAGTTTTTATTTTTAATAAATTAGCAACAATGTCTCAACCTGTTTTTGCTTGGTCGTTGTGTGTAGATGGATGTTTTTTTAAATAAGGCTGTAACGTAACAAAATGTGGAACAAGTCAAGGGGTCTGAATACTTTCCCAATGCACTAGTTTCTAGTTTCCATTTATTCAAATGTTTTTAAAAAAACATAATTTTATAATTATCAATACTTTTGTAAGTGTAATACATAGCAGCGTGTCAAATGGACATTTGAAAATAAAAATAAAGAAAGCTGAAATGGTTATTTTAGTCTCTACTTAATGGATGTGAAATAAAAAGTCCAAATTAATATTTTATTAAAAATCTAACCAAAGGCGCAAAATCACCCTCACACCCTTTGACTTATTCCACATGTCGTTACAGGGTGAATTCAACATGTTCCTCTCACCCATCTACACACAATATACCACAATAACGAAGTGATTTTTTACAAATGTTTGCAAATATATTAAATGAAATACAGAAATCTAATTTACATAAATATTCACACTCCTGAGTCAATACATGTTAGAATCACCTTTGGCAGCGATTACAGCTGTGAGTCTTTCTGGGTAAGTCTCTAAGAGTGATTACAGCTGTGAGTCTTTCTGGGTAAGTCTCTAAGAGTGATTACAGCTGTGAGTCTTTCTGGGTAAGTCTCTAAGAGTGATTACAGCTGTGAGTCTTTCTGGGTAAGTCTCTAAGAGTGATTACAGCTGTGAGTCTTTCTGAGTAAGTCTCTAAGAGTGATTACAGCTGTGAGTCTTTCTGGGTAAGTCTCTAAGAGTGATTACAGCTGTGAGTCTTTCTGGGTAAGTCTCTAAGAGTGATTACAGCTGTGAGTCTTTCTGGGTAAGTCTCTAAAATCTTTACACACCTGGATTATACAATATTTGCACATTCTTTTCAAAATTCTTCAAGCTCATTCAATGTCTTTTTGGCAACTCCAGTGTAGATTAAGCCTTGTGTTTTAGGTTATTGTCCTGCTGAAAGGTGAATTAATCTCCCAGTGTCTGGTGGATATCAGACTGAACCAGGTTTTCCTCTAGGATTGTTCCTGTGCATAGCTCCTTTCCATTTATTTTTTGTCCTGAAAAACTCACCAGTCCTTAATGATTACAAGCATGCCCATAACATGATGCAGCCACAACTGTGCTTGAAGATATGGAGAGTGGTACTCAGTAATGTGTTGTGCTGGATTTGCCCCAAACATAACACTTTGTATTCAGGACAAAATGTGAATTGCTTTGCCACATTTTTTTGCAATATTACTTTAGTGCCTTGTTGCAAACAGGATGCATGTTTTGGAGTATTTGTATTATGTACAGGCTTCCTTCTTTTCACTCTGTAATTTAGGTTAGTATTGTGGAGTAACTACAATGTTGTAGATACACAATGATCCACGTGTTATAAATCAATAACTAATTCTCCGTTTGTCACAAAATCATCAAACTAGATATGATTTATTCTAAAAATGTCCAGCATACTTTTAACAACCTTTGTTTTGAATAAACAAATTCCAGTTGACTTGATAGAAATACATAACGTCTATAAAATGCCATTTAAAGCTAAATAAAAATCAATAACGTTTTCCCTGATTATGACATAATCATCAAACTAGATCTGATTTATCCTATAAACGTCTAGTATGTTATGCTTGTCTTTTGTAAGCCAATAGTGGCTAACCAGGGGTGGGATAATATGGCTTTGATTGGATAGAAACCATAAGCTTGTTAATGACAGGTTTGTGATGGAAACAGATTTTAGAAAATCAATGTTCTTTCAGAATTGCTTGGTGAGTTACTCGTAGGTGGGCTGGGAGATGCTGTTACCCGTTGGGAGACGCTGGGTAGACGATTTCATTCCCTTCATCTGAACATTGCAGTGTCAGCCACAATCATGCATGGCAGTGCACTGCACACAGCATATAAGAGAAAATTATATTTGAGTACATTATTATTTGCACATATACGTTATCGCCAAACCAGATCTCAAAGACAACCTCTCTCCAGAATCCATCGCAGACAACATCAACCACTGCATCATAAAATGGTTGAATATAAAATGATGTGTATCCTTCTGTCAATTGTTCTGAGGTGATTAAAGGGCGCCCTCTAGTGGATGGATTTATTCCTGGTATTATACAGTGCATTCGGAAAGTATTCAGACCCCTTGACTTTTTTCCACATTTTGTTACGTTACAGCCTTATTATAAAATTGATTAAATAGATTTGTACCCCCTCAATCAATCTACACACAATATCCCATAATGCCAAAGCAAAAACAGGTTTTTAGAAATGTTGACAAATGTATACACATTTTTTTTAAACTGGGGAGAGTTGCTGCACAGATATTTTCATGTCTCTCCAGAGATGTTTGATCGGGTTCAAGTCCGGGCTCTGGCTGGGCCACTCAAGGACATTCAGAGACTTGTCCCGAAGCCACTCCTACGTTGTCTTGACTGTGTGCTTAGGGTCGTTGTCCTATTGGAAGGTGAACCTTCACCTCAGTCTGAGGTCCTGAGTGCTCTGGAGCAGGTTTTCATCAAGGATCTCTCTGAACTTTTCTCCGTTCATCTTTCCCTCGATCCTGACTAGTCTCCCAGTCCCTGCTGCTGAAAAACAGCCCCACCTCATGATGCTGCCACCAGCAGGCTTCACCGTAGGTGTAACGCTTGGCATTCAAGGGCGGCAGATAACCTGGAGGGTAGGAGCGTTGGGCCAGGAACCAAAAGGTTGCTGGATTAAATCCACGAGTTGACCTGCATTGCTGCTGTTTGAGGTTATAGGCTTCTGTACAGCACTTTCAGATATGTACGAAGGGCTTTATAAATACATTTGATTTGATTTTTGCGTTTCCAAATCATGTCCAATCAATTGAATTTACCACAGGTGGACTCCAACTAAGTTGTAGAAACATCTCAAGGATGATCAATGGAAAGAGGATGCAGCTGGTCTACATTATGAGTCTCAAAGCAAAGGGTCAAAAAACTGATGTAAATTAGGTGCAAACATTTCTAAAAATCTTTTTTCGCTTTGTTATTACGGGGTATTGTGTGTACACCTGCATGCAATCTGAAATCACTGTACATCTCCGAGGTACTGGAGACAGTAGTTCCTGGTATTAGTAGGTACTGTAGACAGTAGTATTAGTAGTTCCTGGTATTAGTAGGTACTGTAGACAGTAGTTCCTGGTATTAGTAGGTACTGTAGACAGTAGTTCCTGGTATTAGTAGGTACTGTAGACAGTAGTATTAGTAGGTAC
>NW_024059466.1:0-35337 GCF_016432855.1 Salvelinus namaycush | reverse complement strand
CATGTATTGCTGTGAGCCGGGTATGAGAGGGCTTTCAATGTTGTTCAGATGATGGATATACTTTTATAATGAATTATACGTCTTATTTATTTATTGTCCTATCATGGAGAACTACATTTTTTTAATTTTTTTTTTATAAATTATATCTAATTATTTATTATCCTATTTTAATGGTACGGTCCATGGCACTATACCCTAGACACCCACCTGAATGACCCAGATACTAAGGAGAAGTCCCTAACTGTTTTATGTGCCCGCTGTAAGCGGTCTGTATGCAGCTAAATGAGGTCAGAGACCAAGAGCAGCACTGCCCCCTCAAGATTCTGAGCCTGCTTGGCAGGGTTGGTCCTGCAAAGCCAAAGCCCCATAAAGGGAGAGCATAATATACAAGGAAATTCTCAAAGCTGCTAATGAGAACCTTGACGACCTTGTACCTAGCCGGTGGGGATTCCGGTGGGGTGCCCCCACCCAGGCAGTGGCAGTGCTGGCAACACTAGCTGCAGTAACCCATGGGGAGGGGGTCACACTCGGACATTCAGAGAGGGGGTATATTATTGTGGCCCTGGCGGCACAAAATCAAAGTCGGACTGCATGGAGATGCGTGGGGACATGGTCATGACGGGTGGCCGTATTGTGGGTGTTTCAGGAATAAGGTGTACATTTGACCTCCATTATCTAGGATATGACAATGGTAAATAAATCTCTCAATTTTTGCTAATTTTTTGTGCGGTCTTGCAGGCCTTCTCATGCAGCTGCAACTGCAAGTGCATTTGTAAATCATGACCCATCTTGAGTTGGGCTCTGGGATGGTGCAATTGTTGAGAAAGTGAGCTTATGGTTGTGTGGGGGTAAGGGCTGAGTGTGTGTGGGTGTATGTGTGTATCCCACAACTGTTGCGAAGGAAGAAGTAAAAGATGTTAGGGACAATAGAGGATGATCCACAGATATATATAATACAAATCGAGGTGAGGGCAATGGAAATGCATATGGCAATTGATCTTCTTCAATTCGGTAAATGGCACTGTATGCTCTTTTCAAAGAATGGATCCCAGTCGGTTCAGGGCTATGGGATACAGGGGGTCGAGGGTGGTCTGCCGGGCATTGGGATGACAAGCCATCTCGAGATGAGGCCTTTTAGCGGGTGGAATAGTAGGGACCAATTGGAGGTTTACTTAGTAGAAATGCAAATATCATGGTACAACTATATAGACACTCAATCATTATGTTACTTTTTAATAGTACGTTTACAAAAATATATTCTGATTAAAAGAATGAAAGGTGTGTCTCATTATGGTAAGTGGTGAAATAAGTATAGCCAGTTACAATTGTAATGGCTTAGCAGATAATAAGAAAAGACGATCAGTATTTACCTGGCTAAAAGAGAAGGATTATAATATCTATTGTTTACAGGAAACCCATTCAACAGTTTTAGATGAAGTTTTGTGGAAAAAGAACTGGGGGGGCAAAATATATTTCTCCCATGGGCAAAGAAATTCAAAAGGGGTGATGGTTTTAATTAACAATAATTTTGATCCAAATGTGCAAATTGTCCAAACAGATCCTCAAGGTAGATGGATTATTTTAAATATGTTATTGGACAATAAACAAATATGGCTTGTTAACCTATACGGTCCGAATAATGATGATCCAAGCTTCTTTGAAAATATATATAAGAATTTATCAACTCTACAAGCAACACTAGACTCTATTATTATAGTGGGAGATTTTAATACGGTCTTAAATACCTCTATAGACCGGAAAGGAAATCACACTACAAACTATCACCCTCAGGCACTTAAGGAAATCATGAATGTCATGGATATATTGGAATTAGTGGATATATGGAGACTTAAATACCCTGATTTAGTGAGATATACATGGCGGAGGCTGAATCAAGCTAGTCGTCTTGACTACTTTCTTATACCATTCTCTCTGGCACCAAAAGTTAAAAAAGTGTTGATAGGGGACAGAATGCGGTCGGATCATCACATAATTGGCATATATATTTCTCTTACAGAATTTCCACGTGGGCGAGGATATTGGAAATTTAATCAAAGTCTACTAGATGATAAATTGTTTAGAACTAGGACAGAAGATTTTATAACTGACTTTTTCAGACATAACATAGGTACAGCAGATCCCCTTATTGTATGGGACACTTTTAAGTGTGCCTTTAGAGGCCATGCAATTCAGTACTCATCTATAAAACAAAGGGAATTTAGATCAAAAGAGTCCATATTAACAAAGGAAATTGAAGGACTAACAGTACAGTTAGATAGCAATAAAAACGGTACCATAGAGGCACAGAATAAGTTAGAGGAAAAACAAAAAGAAATGGAGGAACTTATTCAAGAAAGATCCAGTGTAATATATTATAAAAATAAAGCGAACTGGATGGAATATGGGGAAAAATGCACCAAATTCTTTTTCAATCTTCAATATAGAAATGCTACCAAAAAAAATGTATTAAAACTTGTTACAAATGATGGAGTCACGCATGATTCACCAAATGATATTTTGAAAGAGGAAGTAAAGTACTTTAAGAATATGTTTTCGTTTCAGGCTCCTCCATCTCCACTAACTGAAACTAATTGTATGGATTTTTTTCCTATTAATAATGTAAAATTAACATCTGTACAGAAAGACTCATGTGAAGGCCAAATTACAGAGGAGGAACTGCTTGATGCAATTGGGGCCTTTAAGGATGGGAAAACTCCAGGGCTGGATGGCATACCAGTGGAAGTATACAAAACTTTTTTTGATATACTCAAAGGACCATTATTAGCTTGTTTTAACCACTCCTATATAAATGGTAGATTATCAGACACGCAACAAGAAGGTCTGATATCGTTATTACTGAAACAGGACCCAAGTGGTATATATAAAGATCCAGTCCAATTAAAAAATTGGAGACCTCTTACACTTCAGTGTTGTGATGCAAAAATCCTAGCAAAATGCTTGGCGCATAGAATAAAAAAAGTTTTGTCAGATATTATTCATCCTAATCAGACAGGTTTTTTACATGGACGATACATTGGAGATAATATAAGGCAAGTACTGGAAACAATAGAACACTATGAAATATCGGGGACACCAGGTCTGGTTTTCATAGCTGATTTTGAAAAGGCTTTTGATAAAGTACGACTGGAGTTTATATATAAATGCCTAGAATATTTCAATTTTGGGGAATCTCTTATAAAATGGGTTAAAATTATGTATAGTAACCCTAGGTGTAAAATAGTAAATAATGGCTACATCTCAGAAAGTTTTAAACTATCTAGAGGAGTAAAACAAGGTTGTCCACTATCGGCATATCTATTTATTATTGCCATCGAAATGTTAGCTGTTAAAATTAGATCAAACATTAATATTAATGGATTAGAAATCCGTGGCTTAAAAACTAAGGTGTCATTGTACGCTGATGATTCATGTTTTCTTTTAAAACCACAACTAGAGTCTCTCCACGGCCTCATAGAGGATCTAGATACCTTTGCTATCCTCTCTGGATTAAAACCAAATTATGATAAATGTACCATATTACGTATTGGATCACTAAAAAATACACATTTTATATTGCCATGTAGTTTACCAATTAAATGGTCTGACGGAGATGTGGACATACTCGGTATAAAAATCCCAAAAGAAAGAAATGATCTCACTCCAATAAATTTTTATAGAAAGTTAGCAAAAATAGATAAGATCTTGCTACCATGGAAAGGAAAATACTTGTCTATTTGTGGAAAAATCACCCTGATTAACTCTTTAGTCATATCACAGTTTACCTATTTGCTTATGGTTTTGCCTACACCTAGTGACCTGCTTTTTAAATTATATGAACAAAAAATATTCCATTTTATTTGGAACGGCAAGCCAGATAAAATTAAAAGGGCCTATTTATATAACGAATATGAATTCGGAGGGCAGAAATTATTAAATATTAAAGCATTAGACCTCTCACTAAAGGCATCAGTCATACAAAAGTTATACTTAAATCCAAACTGGTTCTCTAGTAAATTGGTACGAATGTCTCATCCTATGTTCAAGAAGGGCCTTTTTCCCTTTATTCAGATTACACCTGCTCACTTTCGGTTGTTTGAAAAGGAAATAATCTCCAAAATATCCTTATTTTTTAAACAAGCCTTAGAAAGTTGGTTGCAATTTCAGTTTAATCCACCTGAAAGGACGGAACAAATAGTACAACAAATATTGTGGTTAAATTCAAATATAGTAATTGATAAAAAAACTGTATTTATCGAAGAAATGTTTAAAAAAGGTATAATTTTTGTGAATGATATCATAAATAGGACTGGTGGAGTTATGTCACACATGCAGCTAACACAGACATATGGAAATGTCTGCTCTACCCAAAATTACAACCAATTAATTGCAGCATTACCACAAAAATGGAAGAGGCAAGTAGAAGGGGAAAAAAGTAAGGAACTTGTATGTCGGCCCTGTATTAAAGAACATAAATGGTTAAAGAAAAGTGTGATAAATAAAAACATATACCAATTTCATTTAAGGACCAAAAAACTGACAGCTGTGCCATATAAATTGCAAAATAGTTGGGAAGAGATTTTCGATGTACCCATTCCATGGCACATGGTTTATGAATTGATACGCAAAACAACGCCGGATTCAAAACTTCGAATTTTTCAATTTAAATTACTGTACAAAATTCTTGCAACTAATAGAATGTTATATATATGGGGTATACAATCTTCCCAGCTCTGCAGATTCTGTTGTGAGGAGGCAGAGTCATTAGATCATTTATTTTGGTATTGTCCATATGTAGCTCGTTTTTGGTCACAGGTCCAGGAATGGCTGAAGAATTGCAACATTTGCCTAGAACTAACGCTACAGATAGCAATACTGGGGGATTTGAAAAGCCATAGTCAATCAATCAATAATATAATAATTATTTTAGCAAAAATGTTTATTTTTAATTTACAATCTGTAGAAGCTATGAGAATAGGAAGGTTCAAATCTTTTGTGAAGCATCACAGCACAGTTGAAAAATATATGGCAAATAAAAATCCGAAATGGATGATGTTGGAAGATAGATGGGAAGGGTTGAGTGGAACTGAAGGGTGGGACTAATAACAAGATAAACAATGTAGGGCATACGGGATCTGTGAAATGTGTATAGGTGCGGAGCTTTTGTGAAATAGCACAGTTACAAGTGGAAATAAAATTGGATGGACAACAGAAATAGAGGAAGGACTAAGAACAAACAAGAGAGAACTATTATAAAGTAGTCTGTGTCTGTAAAATAGGTATAAGATGTATAAATTGAAGGTAAAAGCAGAAGTGTTTATTAGTTTACTCCAATTGGGGGAGCGGTGGTAGGGTTGCGGGGAATAATAATAAAGGTATATTCTTTAAAAAAGTATGTATGTCTATATAGGTATGTGTATGTATATATGTATATATGTATGCATGCGTGTATGGATATATATATTTACCCAAAAAAATATGGGGGATTGGAAATGATGCAGACAATTACATTGGAAGCAACATTCTTTCCGCAATATTAAGCTGATCCACCCCTAAAAAAAAAAAAAAAAAAAAAAAAAGACATGGTGCCAGGCAACATGCAAAGACAAGTTCAGAAACTTGGCCCCCGGTTCAGACAGCTGAGGGAAAAGCTGAACAAAAAGAAGGTTGGACTTGGGTGTGCTCATACCACCAACTTTTGGTTGACTGGCCTAATGGGCTAACCGAAAGGCACCAGAGAAAGGTGGTAGAGATAAGTTACGGACTCCAAACAAAATTTACACGTCAGACAATTATGTAGGTGTGAAATATAGGTCCCTTGGTGAATAGGGTTGGGAACTCAAGGATTACACAATTTGCTATTTTGTATCAGATCACGCTTTCCATTCCATTGTTCAGGGGAGGAGGAGACAAAAAAATTATGCTTGACTCTAGTGGGACTAAAACCCACAACCTTTGAATCTCTTCATCAATCTCTCCTAGAAGTCCAATGCGCTATCCATTGCGCCACAGAGCCATTTTGACAACAAACCAAATTGACCATTTTTCGTGTGCGGGACATAGCCCGGCTCTGTCAAAGTAACTTTCAAAAGTTAGATGCCGGGCTGGAAATCAGTGAAAACACCAAAACTGCCATTTTAAAGACACTGTGGGTTACAAAACCAGGAACTCCACTTTACTAGAGAGGTACTTCAACCAACTAAGACATGGTGCCAGGCAACATGCAAAGACAAGTTCAGAAACTTGGCCCCCGGTTCAGACAGCTGAGGGAAAAGCTGAACAAAAAGAAGGTTGGACTTGGGTGTGCTCATACCACCAACTTTTGGTTGACTGGCCTAATGGGCTAACCGAAAGGCACCAGAGAAAGGTGGTAGAGATAAGTTACGGACTCCAAACAAAATTTACACGTCAGACAATTATGTAGGTGTGAAATATAGGTCCCTTGGTGAATAGGGTTGGGAACTCAAGGATTACACAATTTGCTATTTTGTATCAGATCACGCTTTCCATTCCATTGTTCAGGGGAGGAGGAGACAAAAAAATTATGCTTGACTCTAGTGGGACTAAAACCCACAACCTTTGAATCTCTTCATCAATCTCTCCTAGAAGTCCAATGCGCTATCCATTGCGCCACAGAGCCATTTTGCCAACAAACCAAATTGACCATTTTTCGTGTGCGGGACATAGCCCGGCTCTGTCAAAGTAACTTTCAAAAGTTAGATGCCGGGCTGGAAATCAGTGAAAACACCAAAGCTGCCATTTTAAAGACACTGTGGGTTACAAAACCAGGAACTCCACTTTACTAGAGAGGTACTTCAACCAACTAAGACATGGTGCCAGGCAACATGCAAAGACAAGTTCAGAAACTTGGCCCCCGGTTCAGACAGCTGAGGGAAAAGCTGAACAAAAAGAAGGTTGGACTTGGGTGTGCTCATACCACCAACTTTTGGTTGACTGGCCTAATGGGCTAACCGAAAGGCACCAGAGAAAGGTGGTAGAGATAAGTTACGGACTCCAAACAAAATTTACACGTCAGACAATTATGTAGGTGTGAAAAATTGGTCCCTTGGTGAATAGGGTTGGGAACTCAAGGATTACACAATTTGCTATTTTGTATCAGATCACGCTTTCCATTCCATTGTTCAGGGAAGGAGGAGACAAAAAAATTATGCTTGACTCTAGTGGGACTAAAACCCACAACCTTTGAATCTCTTCAACAATCTCTCCTAGAAGTCCAATGCGCTATCCATTGCGCCACAGAGCCATTTTGCCAACAAACCAAATTGACCATTTTTCGTGTGCGGGACATAGCCCGGCTCTGTCAAAGTAACTTTCAAAAGTTAGATGCCGGGCTGGAAATCAGTGAAAACACCAAAACTGCCATTTTAAAGACACTGTGGATTACAAAACCAGGAACTCCACTTTACTAGAGAGGTACTTCAACCAACTAAGACATGGTGCCAGGCAACATGCAAAGACAAGTTCAGAAACTTGGCCCCCGGTTCAGACAGCTGAGGGAAAAGCTGAACAAAAAGAAGGTTGGACTTGGGTGTGCTCATACCACCAACTTTTGGTTGACTGGCCTAATGGGCTAACCGAAAGGCACCAGAGAAAGGTGGTAGAGATAAGTTACGGACTCCAAACAAAATTTACACGTCAGACAATTATGTAGGTGTGAAATATAGGTCCCTTGGTGAATAGGGTTGGGAACTCAAGGATTACACAATTTGCTATTTTGTATCAGATCACGCTTTCCATTCCATTGTTCAGGGGAGGAGGAGACAAAAAAATTATGCTTGACTCTAGTGGGACTAAAACAAACAACCTTTGAATCTCTTCATCAATCTCTCCTAAAAGTCCAATGCGCTATCCATTGCGCCACAGAGCCATTTTGTAGACAAACCAAATTGACCATTTTTCGTGTGCGGGACATAGCCCGGCTCTGTCAAAGTAACTTTCAAAAGTTAGATGGCGGGCTGGAAATCAGTGAAAACACCAAAGCTGCCATTTGAAAGACACTGTGGGTTACAAAAACCAGGAACTCCACTTTACTAGAGAGGTACTTCAACCAACTAAGACATGGTGCCAGGCAACATGCAAAGACAAGTTCAGAAACTTGGCCCCCGTTTCAGACAGCTGAGGGAAAAGCTGAACAAAAAGAAGGTTGGACTTGGGTGTGCTCATACCACCAACTTTTGGTTGACTGGCCTAATGGGCTAACCGAAAGGCACCAGAGAAAGGTGGTAGAGATAAGTTACGGACTTCAAACAAAATTTACACGTCAGACAATTATGTAGGTGTGAAAAATTGGTCCCTTGGTGAATAGGGTTGGGACCTCAAGGATTACACAATTTGCTATTTTGTATCAGATCACTCTTTCCATTCCATTGTTCAGGGAAGGAGGAGACAAAAAAATTATAATTGACTCTAGAGGGATTCGAACCCACAACCTTTGAATCTCTTCAACAATCTCTCCTAGAAGTCCAATGGGCAATCCATTGCGCCACAAAGCCATTTTGCAAAAAAACCAAATTGACCATTTTTCGTGTGCGGGACATAGCCCGGCTCTGTCAAAGTAACTTTCTAAAGTTAGATGGCGGGCTGGAAATCAGTGAAAACACCAAAGCTGCCATTTTAAAACCACTGTGGGTTACAAAACTAGGAACTCCACTTTACTAGAGAGGTACTTCAACCAACTAAGACATGGTGCCAGGCAACATGCAAAGACAAGTTCAGAAACTTGGCCCCCGGTTCAGACAGCTGAGGGAAAATCTGAACAAAAAGAAGGTTGGACTTGGGTGTGCTCATACCACCAACTTTTGGTTGACTGGCCTAATGGGCTAACCGAAAGGCACCAGAGAAAGGTGGTAGAGATAAGTTACGGACTCCAAACAAAATTTACACGTCAGACAATTATGTAGGTGTGAAAAATTGGTCCCTTGGTGAATAGGGTTACGAACTCAAGGATTAAAACAATTTGCTATTTTGTATCAGATCACTCTTTCCATTCCATTGTTCAGGGAAGGAGGAGACAAAAATATTATGCTTGACTCTAGTGGGACTCAAACCCACAGCCTTTGAATCTCTTCAACAATCTCTCCTAGAAGTCCACTGCGCTATCCATTCCGCCACAGAGCCATTTTGCAAAACAACCCAAATTTACCATTTTTCGTGTGCGGGACATAGCCCGGCTCTGTCAAAGTAACTTTATAAAGTTGGATGGCGGGCTGGAAATCAGTGAAAACACCAAAGCTGCCATTTTAAAACCACTGTGGGTTACAAAACCAGGAACTCCACTTTACTAGAGAGGTACTTCAACCAACTGAGACATGGTGCCAGGCAACATGCAAAGACAAGTTCAGAAACTTGGCCCCCGGTTCAGACAGCTGAGGGAAAAGCTGAACAAAAAGAAGGTTGGACTTGGGTGTGCTCATACCACCAACTTTTGGTTGACTGGCCTAATGGGCTAACCGAAAGGCACCAGAGAAAGGTGGTAGAGATAATTTACGGACTCCAACAAAATTGACACGTAAGACAATTATGTAGGTGTGAAATATAGGTCCCTTGGTGAAAAGGGTTGGGAACTCAAGGATTAGACCATTTGCTATTTTGTATCAGATCACTCTTTCCATTCCAATGTTCAGGGAAGGAGGAGACAAAAAAATTATATTTGACTCTAGTGGGACTCGAACCCACAACCTTTGAATCTCTTCAACAATCTCTCCTAGAAGTCCAATGCGCTATCCATTGCGCCACAGAGCCATATTGCAAACAAACCAAATTGACCATTTTTCGTGTGCGGGACATAGCCCGGCTCTGTCAAAGTAACTTTCAAAAGTTAGATGGTGGGCTGGAAATCAGTGAAAACACCAAAGCTGCCATTTTAAAACCACTGTGGGTTACAAAACCAGGAACTCCACTTTACTAGAGAGGTACTTCAACCAACTAAGACATGGTGCCAGGCAACATGCAAAGACAAGTTCAGAAACTTGGCCCCCGGTTCAGACAGCTGAGGGAAAAGCTGAACAAAAAGAAGGTTGGACTTGGGTGTGCTCATACCACCAACTTTTGGTTGACTGGCCTAATGGGCTAACCGAAAGGCACCAGAGAAAGGTGGTAGAGATAAGTTACGGACTCCAAACAAAATTTACACGTCAGACAATTATGTAGGTGTGAAAAATTGGTCCCTTGGTGAATAGGGTTGGGAACTCAAGGATTACACCATTTGTTATTTTGTATCAGATCACTCTTTCCATTCCATTGTTCAGGGAAGGAGGAGACAAAAAAATTATGTTTGACTCTAGTGGGACTCGAACCCACAACCTTTGAATCTCTTCAACAATCTCTCCTAGAAGTCCAATGCGCTATCCATTGCGCCACAGAGCCATTTTGCAAACAAACCAAATTTACCATTTTTCGTGTGCGGGACATAGCCCGGCTCTGTCAAAGTAACTTTCTAAAGTTAGATGGCGGGCTGGAAATCAGTGAAAACACCAAAGCTGCCATTTGAAAGACACTGTGGGATACAAAACCAGGAACTCCACTTTACTAGAGAGGTACTTCAACCAACTAAGACATGGTGCCAGGCAACATGCAAAGACAAGTTCAGAAACTTGGCCCCCGGTTCAGACAGCTAAGGGAAAAGCTGAACAAAAAGAAGGTTGGACTTGGGTGTGCTCATACCACCAACTTTTGGTTGACTGGCCTAATGCGCTAACCGAAAGGCACCAGAGAAAGGTGGTAGAGATAAGTTACGGACTCCAAACAAAATTTACACGTCAGACAATTATGTAGGTGTGAAAAATTGGTCCCTTGGTGAATAGGGTTGGGAACTCAAGGATTACACCATTTGTTATTTTGTATCAGATCACTCTTTCCATTCCATTGTTCAGGGAAGGAGGAGACAAAAAAATAATGTTTGACTCTAGTGGGACTCGAACCCACAACCTTTGAATCTCTTCAACAATCTCTCCTAGAAGTCCAATGCGCTATCCATTGCGCCACAGAGCCATTTTCCAAACAAACCAAATTGACCATTTTTCGTGTGCGGGACATAGCCCGGCTCTGTCAAAGTAACTTTCAAAAGTTAGATGGCGGACTGGAAATCAGTGAAAACACCAAAGCTGCCATTTAAAACCACTGTGGGTTACAAAACCAGGAACTCCACTTTACTAGAGAGGTACTTCAACCAACTGAGACATGGTGCCAGGCAACATGCAAAGACAAGTTCAGAAACTTGGCCCCCGGTTCAGACAGCTGAGGGAAAAGCTGAACAAAAAGAAGGTTGGACTTGGGTGTGCTCATACCACCAACTTTTGGTTGACTGGCCTAATGGGCTAACCGAAAGGCACCAGAGAAAGGTGGTAGAGATAAGTTACGGACTCCAACAAAATTGACACGTCAGACAATTATGTAGGTGTGAAATATAGGTCCCTTGGTGAAAAGGGTTGGGAACTCAAGGATTAGACCATTTGCTATTTTGTATCAGATCACTCTTTCCATTCCATTGTTCAGGGAAGGAGGAGACAAAAAAATTATATTTGACTCTAGTGGGACTCGAACCCACAACCTTTGAATCTCTTCAACAATCTCTCCTAGAAGTCCAATGCACTATCCATTGCACCACAGAGCGATTTTGGAAAAAAAACAAATTGACCATTTTTTGTGTGCGGGACATAGCCCGGCTCTGTCAAAGTAACTTTTAAAAGTTAGATGGCGGGCTGGAAATCAGTGAAAACACCAAAGCTGCCATTTTAAAACCACTGTGGGTTACAAAACCAGGAACTCCACTTTACTAGAGAGGCACTTCAACCAACTAAGACATGGTGCCAGGCAACATGCAAAGACAAGTTCAGAAACTTGGCCCCCGGTTCAGACAGCTGAGGGAAAAGCTGAACAAAAAGAAGGTTGGACTTGGGTGTGCTCATACCACCAACTTTTGGTTGACTGGCCTAATGCGCTAACCGAAAGGCACCAGAGAAAGGTGGTAGAGATAAGTTACGGACTCCAAACAAAATTTACACGTCAGACAATTATGTAGGTGTGAAAAATTGGTCCCTTGGTGAATAGGGTTGGGAACTCAAGGATTACACCATTTGTTATTTTGTATCAGATCACTCTTTCCATTCCATTGTTCAGGGAAGGAGGAGACAAAAAAATTATGTTTGACTCTAGTGGGACTCGAACCCACAACCTTTGAATCTCTTCAACAATCTCTCCTAGAAGTCCAATGCGCTATCCATTGCGCCACAGAGTAATTTTGCAAACAAACCAAATTGACCATTTTTCGTGTGCGGGACATAGCCCGGCTCTGTCAAAGTAACTTTCTAAAGTTAGATGGCGGGCTGGAAATCAGTGAAAACACCAAAGCTGCCATTTGAAAGACACTGTGGGATACAAAACCA
Source organism: Salvelinus namaycush (assembly GCF_016432855.1). NCBI lineage: Eukaryota > Metazoa > Chordata > Actinopteri > Salmoniformes > Salmonidae > Salvelinus > Salvelinus namaycush. The sequence goes on along the minus strand of NW_024059466.1, from coordinate 22,936 downwards.
GGAACTCCACTTTACTAGAGAGGTACTTCAACCAACTAAGACATGGTGCCAGGCAACATGCAAAGACAAGTTCAGAAACTTGGCCCCCGGTTCAGACAGCTGAGGGAAAAGCTGAACAAAAAGAAGGTTGGACTTGGGTGTGCTCATACCACCAACTTTTGGTTGACTGGCCTAATGCGCTAACCGAAAGGCACCAGAGAAAGGTGGTAGAGATAAGTTACGGACTCCAACAAAATTGACACGTCAGACAATTATGTAGGTGTGAAATATAGGTCCCTTGGTGAAAAGGGTTGGGAACTCAAGGATTAGACCATTTGCTATTTTGTATCAGATCACTCTTTCCATTCCAATGTTCAGGGAAGGAGGAGACAAAAAAATTATATTTGACTCTAGTGGGACTCGAACCCACAACCTTTGAATCTCTTCAACAATCTCTCCTAGAAGTCCAATGCGCTATCCATTGCGCCACAGAGCCATTTTTCAAAAAAAACAAATTGACCATTTTTTGTGTGCGGGACATAGCCCGGCTCTGTCAAAGTAACTTTTAAAAGTTAGATGGCGGGCTGGAAATCAGTGAAAACACCAAAGCTGCCATTTTAAAACCACTGTGGGTTACAAAACCAGGAACTCCACTTTACTAGAGAGGCACTTCAACCAACTAAGACATGGTGCCAGGCAACATGCAAAGACAAGTTCAGAAACTTGGCCCCCGGTTCAGACAGCTGAGGGAAAATCTGAACAAAAAGAAGGTTGGACTTGGGTGTGCTCATACCACCAACTTTTGGTTGACTGGCCTAATGGGCTAACCGAAAGGCACCAGAGAAAGGTGGTAGAGATAGGTTACGGACTCCAAACAAAATTTACACGTCAGACAATTATGTAGGTGTGAAAAATTGGTCCCTTGGTGAATAGGGTTGGGAACACAAGGATTACACAATTTGCTATTTTGTATCAGATCACTCTTTCCATTCCATTGTTCAGGGAAGGAGGAGACAAAAAAATTATGCTTGACTCTAGTGGGACTCGAACCCACAACCTTTGAATCTTTTCAACAATCTCTCCTAGAAGTCCAATGCGCTATCCATTGCGCCACAGAGCCATTTTACAAACAAACCAAATTGACCATTTTTCGTGTGCGGGACATAGCCCGGCTCTGTCAAAGTAACTTTCTAAAGTTAGATGGCGGGCTGGAAATCAGTGAAAACACCAAAGCTGCCATTTGAAAGACACTGTGGGATACAAAACCAGGAACTCCACTTTACTAGAGAGGTACTTCAACCAACTAAGACATGGTGCCAGGCAACATGCAAAGACAAGTTCAGAAACTTGGCCCCCGGTTCAGACAGCTGAGGGAAAAGCTGAACAAAAAGAAGGTTGGACTTGGGTGTGCTCATACCACCAACTTTTGTTGACTGGCCTAATGCGCTAACCGAAAGGCACCAGAGAAAGGTGGTAGAGATAAGTTACGGACTCCAAACAAAATTTACACGTCACACAATTATGTAGGTGTGAAAAATAGGTCCCTTTGGTGAATAGGGTTGGGAACTCAAGGATTACACCATTTGTTATTTTGTATCAGATCACTCTTTCCATTCCATTGTTCAGGGAAGGAGGAGACAAAAAAATTATGTTTGACTCTAGTGGGACTCGAACCCACAACCTTTGAATCTCTTCAACAATCTCTCCTAGAAGTCCAATGCGCTATCCATTGCGCCACAGAGCCATTTTGCTAACAAACCAAATTGACCATTTTTCGTGTGCGGGACATAGCCCGGCTCTGTCAAAGTAACTTTCTAAAGTTAGATGGCGGGCTGGAAATCAGTGAAAACACCAAAGCTGCCATTTGAAAGACACTGTGGGATACAAAACCAGGAACTCCACTTTACTAGAGAGGTACTTCAACCAACTAAGACATGGTGCCAGGCAACATGCAAAGACAAGTTCAGAAACTTGGCCCCCGTTTCAGACAGCTGAGGGAAAAGCTGAACAAAAAGAAGGTTGGACTTGGGTGTGCTCATACCACCAACTTTTGGTTGACTGGCCTAATGGGCTAACCGAAAGGCACCAGAGAAAGGTGGTAGAGATAAGTTACGGACTCCAAACAAAATTTACACGTCAGACAATTATGTAGGTGTGAAAAATAGGTCCCTTGGTGAATAGGGTTGGGAACTCAAGGATTACACCATTTGCTATTTTGTATCAGATCACTCTTTCCATTCCATTGTTCAGGGAAGGAGGAGACAAAAAAATTATGTTTGACACTAGTGGGACTCGAAACCACAACCTTTGAATCTCTTCAACAATCTCTCCTAGAAATCCAATGCGCTATCCATTGCGCCACAGAGCCATTTTACAAATAGACCAAATTGACCATTTTTCGTGTGCGGGACATAGCCCGGCTCTGTCAAAGTAACTTTCTAAAGTTAGATGGCGGGCTGGAAATCAGTGAAAACACCAAAGCTGCCATTTGAAAGACACTGTGGGATACAAAACCAGGAACTCCACTTTACTAGAGAGGTACTTCAACCAACTAAGACATGGTGCCAGGCAACATGCAAAGACAAGTTCAGAAACTTGGCCCCCGGTTCAGACAGCTGAGGGAAAAGCTGAACAAAAAGAAGGTTGGACTTGGGTGTGCTCATACCACCAACTTTTGGTTGACTGGCCTAATGCGCTAACCGAAAGGCACCAGAGAAAGGTGGTAGAGATAAGTTACGGACTCCAAACAAAATTTACACGTCAGACAATTATGTAGGTGTGAAAAATATGTCCCTTGGTGAATAGGGTTGGGAACTCAAGGATTACACCATTTGTTATTTTGTATCAGATCACTCTTTCCATTCCATTGTTCAGGGAAGGAGGAGACAAAAAAATTATGTTTGACTCTAGTGGGACTCAAACCCACAACCTTTGAATCTCTTCAACAATCTCCCCTAGACGTCCAATGCGCTATCCATTGCCCCACAGAGCCATTTTGCTAACAAAACAAATTGACCATTTTTCGTGTGCGGGACATAGCCCGGCTCTGTCAAAGTAACTTTCTAAAGTTAGATGGCGGGCTGGAAATCAGTGAAAACACCAAAGCTGCCATTTGAAAGACACTGTGGGATACAAAACCAGGAACTCCACTTTACTAGAGAGGTACTTCAACCAACTAAGACATGGTGCCAGGCAACATGCAAAGACAAGTTCAGAAACTTGGCCCCCGGTTCAGACAGCTGAGGGAAAAGCTGAACAAAAAGAAGGTTGGACTTGGGTGTGCTCATACCACCAACCTTTGGTTGACTGGCCTAATGCGCTAACCGAAAAGCACCAGAGAATGGTGGTAGAGATAAGTTACGGACTCCAACAAAATTTACACGTCAGACAATTATGTAGGTGTGAAATATAGGTCCCTTGGTGAAAAGGGTTGGGAACTCAAGGACTAGACCATTTGCTATTTTGTATCAGATCACTCTTTCCATTCCATTGTTCAGGGAAGGAGGAGACAAAATTTTTTTGTTTGACTCTAGTGGGACTCAAACCCACAACCTTTGAATCTCTTCAACAATCTCCCCTAGACGTCCAATGCGCTATCCATTGCCCCACAGAGCCATTTTGCAAACAAACCAAATTGACCATTTTTCGTGTGCGGGACATAGCCCGGCTCTGTCAAAGTAACTTTCTAAAGTTAGATGGCGGGCTGGAAATCAGTGAAAACACCAAAGCTGCCATTTTAAAACCACTGTGGCTTACAAAACCAGGAACTCCACTTTACTAGAGAGGTACTTCAACCAACTAAGACATGGTGCCAGGCAACATGCAAAGACAAGTTCAGAAACTTGGCCCCCGGTTCAGACAGCTGAGGGAAAATCTGAACAAAAAGAAGTTTGGACTTGGGTGTGCTCATACCACCAACTTTTGGTTGACTGGCCTAATGGGCTAACCGAAAGGCACCAGAGAAAGGTGGTAGAGATAGGTTACGGACTCCAAACTAAATTTACACGTCAGACAATTATGTAGGTGTGAAAAATTGGTCCCTTGGTGAATAGGGTTGGGAACACAAGGATTACACAATTTGCTATTTTGTATCAGATCACTCTTTCCATTCCATACCTTAAGGGAACTCTGAGACGGGAGCCGTATGGTTAGTGAAGAAAGTCCCATTGCAAATGTACGGTCCCTTACCTGACGTCTTGCGACGTCGCAGAAAATCGCGGACGGCGTCGGGCCGTGGGCGGCGGAGAGCTCTTTCAGGAAGTCACTCAAAAAAACGTCTCGGACTTTCGGTTTCCGTTTTATAAAAATGACAAATTTTTGACTTTTTTCTGCATTCTCGAAAGTTCCCACAAGAGGGAAAATAAATCATATTGCAAGCGCACGAGCACGTGGCAAACGAGCGCGGCCTTTTCTCCTAAACTGAAAATATTTCGAAGACGAAACTCGGCGAGCGTAGGTTTGGAGTAATGGGCAGTTGGCCCCGAACAAGATGGCGTCGAGACCTCGGCGCTTTTTGAGTTATGGCCATTTTTCTGGGATTAAAGGGTTAAAACGCAAGTAGGGTGCTAATTTGACCGCTTCATGTCAAAGTACATAAGCATACGGTGTCAGGAAAAAAAGAACCAGCCATTTGTCTATCATAATTTAAGAGAAATCGTACATTGACCGTTTGGTGATGTTCACAAAGAGGAATTTATTTTTCAAAAAATTCACAGATCCAGTTGCAGTGTGTTCAGACGTACATTTTTAAAGTGGGTCTCGAAGCTCTGCGAGAATCCTGTGATTTTATATGATTTTATGAAATAACACACACTCATTTAACCCTCTTTAAATAAGTCAGTTCTTAACATAAAGACTTAAAACTCAATATTATATAAGAGCCTACGCCAAGGAGGGTATGTGTTCAATTTCAAGTACCTTAAAATGGTGCCACAGGGTCAGGTTTGAAGGGTAATAAGGTCAGATCTTTTCAAAACTTCACTTGTGTGATTAGACAACCCTCATGAACTGTAATCAGTCATTTTTCCCAACAGATGTCAAAGAAAGGCTCTCTCACACAAACACACACACACAAAAAGGAAGGATGGAGTGAAAAAGTACGGTGCTTAAAGACACACAAAGCCTGCAATGGCATTACTATTATCTCCAGGCCGTGCCGAGTTCAACGAGACGCCCCGCTTGACCGTAGCTCGCTCGGTCTGAGCGCAGCGACCGTTACAAGAGAACGGACACAAATGACCTTTTGACCTCAATGTCAATTTTATTTGCTTTTGGGAGACAGAGAGAGAACCGTTAAGGTTAGAAACACAATTTGACCTCAGGAATGTTCTTAAGGTCCTCCCGATCTGTGCAAGCCTAACCTTGACCTTGTGGCATTAACCCTTGACAGTTAAAAGAAGGTGTTTACATCAAACAGTTTACAATGACATGTCTCCCCATTGGAATACATTGACTGCACCTCTAAATTCAACCTGAAGCCTATGTGGGTTATGAATGTCTTATGAACCTGTCTTTGATGTCAGTCCATCATGCCACTATGAGGTCTACCTGTGTTGATTCTAAGCTTCCTGGAGCAACCGGAAGTGATAAAATCACCCTAAAAGTGTTTTGCCATAGCCAACCAGCAGTTTGTGATATATAGTGCATTCAACCCTATGTAAATCAGTCAGTTCTTAACGTATAGACTTAAAACTCAGGATTCTGTAAAAGCATACCCCGATCAGGATAGGTGTTTACTTATAGCTTCCTGTGCCAACCGGAAGTGCCTTAAAATGGGGTCATAGGTGCTGTCTCAAAGGGTTAAAAAAGTCAGATCTTTCCAAAACTTTAAGTGTGTGATTAGGCAACCCTCATGAAGTGTAAATCAGTCATTTCTCTAAACAGATGTCAAAGAAAAGCTCACACACACACACAGACACACACAGCAAGGATGGAATGAAAAAGTATGGTGCTTAAAGACACACAGAGCCTTAAATGCTTTTAGGGGGGATCCAGACTTCCATACCCGCTCTGGGAGCACTATACTGCGGGCAAAAATCAATGGGTGCTGGCCTGAGTGATTTATGGAGGTTTCCAAAAAATGTCAAAAAATATTCTGTTTTTTTTTCTTGAAAATATTTTATGTTTTTTCATCTCGAGTCAATGGCCTGAGTGATTTATGGAGTTTTTCCAAAAAACTCAAAAAATATTCAAAGTCCAAACTTTTCGTGCACCTGATATTTTTTTGGGGTTACCAGGTGCCATGGTTGAAATTGCTTTTAGGGGGCATCCAGAATTCCATACCCGCTCTGGGAGCACTATTCTACGGCCAAAAATCAATGTGTGCTGGCCTGAGTGATTTATGGAGGTTTTCAAAAAAAGTCTGAAAATATTCTGTTTTTTCTTCTGGAATTTTTGTTTTGTTTTTTCTTCTCGTGTCAATGGGGGTCCGGCCTGAGTGATTTAAGGAGGTTTCCAAAAAAAGTCAAAAAATATTCTATGTTTCATGTTTTGGGTTACCAGGCGTCATTTTTCAAAACGGTTTTAAATGCTTCATTTTGGCCTTTTAAAAACAAAATGTTATTTTCGACTATGAAATCCAAAAAGCACTTTTTTAAAGGGGTTGATAAGTTTTTTCTAATTTATTCACATTTTTGACTTCATATTAAATCAGATTGCAAATGCACAAAACATATTCCTTAAGTACAAGTAAACATTTCAAAAAAAATTATGATAATAAAATGTGACTAAAGTATCTTCATACAGTTCTTATACATGTGTAATTGACCTTAAAATCGAAAGAATTTCAAAAAACGGCACAGAAAGCACTTTTTTAAAGGAGGTTATACGTTTTTTCCAAATTTTTGACATTTTTGACTTTTGACTTCCTATGAAATCACATTCCAAATGCACAAAACATATTCCTTAAGTTCAAATAAACATTTACAAAAAATTATGATAATAAAATGTGACTAATGTATTTTCATACAGTTCTTATACATGTGTAATTGACCTAAAAATCGAAAGAATTTCGAAAAACGGTCCAGAAAGCACTTTTTTAAAGGTTTTTTTTTCCAAATTTTTGACATTTTTGACTTTTGACTTCCTATGAAATCACATTCCAAATGCACAAAACATATACCTTAAGTTCAACAAAAAAAAATCGAAAAAAATTATGTTAATAAAATTTGAAAAAAGTATTTTCATATAGTTCTTACACATGTGTAATTGACATAAAACTCGAAAGAATTTCGAAAAACGGTCCAGAAAGCACTTTTTTAAGGGGGTGATAAGTTTTTGCCAAAACTTTCAAAATCTCAAAATTTTACTCTTGGGTCTTGACTTGCGTTACATAAAGCCTATGAAAAACTTAGATAGAACACACTCGCCCACTATAGGAATTTTGGAGTGTTACACAGCTCATTTGCAGCATGGCATTTGCCATCAACTTTGGATGAAACACCGCCAGAAGTAGTGTACTTGTCCATCGTGTATATGCTGCGCTCGGTGCCAATAACTTGCCATGTTATTTTGTACAATTGGGGGGGGGACTTCCCTTACATTGTTCAGGGAAGGAGGAGACAAAAAAATAATGGTTGACTCTAGTGGGACTTGAACCCACAACCTTTGAATCTCTTCAACAATCTCTCCTAGAAGTCCAATGCGCTATCCATTGCGCCACAGAGCCATTTTGCAAACAAACCAAATTGACCATTTTTCGTGTGCGGGACATAGCCCGGCTGTGTCAAAGTAACTTTTAAAAGTTAGATGGCGGGCTGGAAATCAGTGAAAACACAGAAGCTGCCATTTTAAAACCACTGTGGGTTACAAAACCAGGAACTCCACTTTACTAGAGAGGTACTTCAACCAACTAAGACATGGTGCCAGGCAACATGCAAAGACAAGTTCAGAAACTTGGCCCCCGGTTCAGACAGCTGAGGGAAAAGCTGAACAAAAAGAAGGTTGGACTTGGGTGTGCTCATACCACCAACTTTTGGTTGACTGGCCTAATGCGCTAACCGAAAGGCACCAGAGAAAGGTGGTAGAGATAAGTTACGGACTCCAAACAAAATTTACACGTCAGACAATTATGTAGGTGTGAAAAATTGGTCCCTTGGTGAATAGAGTTGGGAACACAAGGATTACACAATTTGCTATTTTGTATCAGATCACTCTTTCCATTCCATTGTTCAGGGAAGGAGGAGACAAAAAAATTGTGCTTGACTCTAGTGCGACTCGAACCCACAACCTTTGAATCTCTTCAACAATCTCTCCTAGAAGTCCAATGCGCTATCCATTGCGCAACAGAGCCATTTTGCTAACAAGCCAAATTGACAATTTTTCGTGTGCGGGACATAGCCCGGCTCTGTCAAAGTAACTTTCTAAAGTTAGATGGCGGGCTGGAAATCAGTTAAAACACCAAAGCTGCCATTTTAAAACCACTGTGGGTTACAAAACCAGGAACTCCACTTTACTAGAGAGGTACTTCAACCAACTAAGACATGGTGCCAGGCAACATGCAAAGACAAGTTCAGAAACTTGGCCCCCGGTTCAGACAGCTGAGGGAAAAGCTGAACAAAAAGAAGGTTGGACTTGGGTGTGCTCATACCACCAACTTTTGGTTGACTGGCCTAATGCGCTAACCGAAAGGCACCAGAGAAAGGTGGTAGAGATAAGTTACGGACTCCAAACAAAATTTACACGTCAGACAATTATTTAGGTGTGAAAAATAGGTCCCTTGGTGAATAGGGTTGGGAACTCAAGGATTACACCATTTGCTATTTTGTATCAGATCACTCTTTCCATTCCATTGTTCAGGGAAGGAGGAGACAAAAAAATAATGTTTGACTCTAGTGGGACTCGAACCCACAACCTTTGAATCTCTTCAACAATCTCTCCTAGAAGTCCAATGCGCTATCCATTGCGCCACAGAGCCATTTTGCTAACAAGCCAAATTGACCATTTTTCGTGTGCGGGACATAGCCCGGGTCTGTCAAAGTAACTTTCTAGAGTTAGATGGCGGGCTGGAAATCAGTGAAAACACCAAAGCTGCCATTTTAAAACCACTGTGGCTTACAAAACCAGGAACTCCACTTTACTAGAGAGGTACTTCAACCAACTAAGACATGGTGCCAGGCAACATGCAAAGACAAGTTCAGAAACTTGGCCCCCGGTTCAGACAGCTGAGGGAAAAACTGAACAAAAAGAAGGTTGGACTTGGGTGTGCTCATACCACCAACTTTTGGTTGACTGGCCTAATGGGCTAACCGAAAGGCACCAGAGAAAGGTGGTAGAGATAGGTTACGGACTCCAAACAAAATTTACACGTCAGACAATTATGTAGGTGTGAAATATAGATCCCTTGGTGAATAGGGTTGGGAACTCAAGGATTACACCATTTGCTATTTTGTATCAAATCACTCTTTCCATTCCATTGTTCAGGGAAGGAGGAGACAAAAAAATTATGTTTGACTCTAGTGGGACTCAAACCCAAAACCTTTGAATCTCTTCAACAATCTCCCCTAGACGTCCAATGCGCTATCCATTGCCCCACAGAGCCATTTTGCAAACAAACCAAATTGACCATTTTTCGTGTGCGGGACATAGCCCGGCTCTGTCAAAGTAACTTTCTAAAGTTAGATGGCGGGCTGGAAATCAGTTAAAACACCAAAGCTGCCATTTTAAAACCACTGTGGGTTACAAAACCAGGAACTCCACTTTACTAGAGAGGTACTTCAACCAACTAAGACATGGTGCCAGGCAACATGCAAAGACAAGTTCAGAAACTTGGCCCCCGGTTCAGACAGCTGAGGGAAAAGCTGAACAAAAAGAAGGTTGGACTTGGGTGTGCTCATACCACCAACTTTTGGTTGACTGGCCTAATGCGCTAACCGAAAGGCACCAGAGAAAGGTGGTAGAGATAAGTTACGGACTCCAACAAAATTGACACGTCACACAATTATGTAGGTGTGAAATATAGGTCCCTTGGTGAAAAGGGTTGGGAACTCAAGGATTAGACCATTTGCTATTTTGTATCAGATCACTCTTTCCATTCCATTGTTCAGGGAAGGAGGAGACAAAAAAATTATGTTTGACTCTAGTGGGACTCGAACCCACAACCTTTGAATCTCTTCAACAATCTCTCCTAGAAGTCCAATGCTCTATCCATTGCGCCACAGAGCCATTTTGCTAACAAGCCAAATTGACCATTTTTCGTGTGCGGGACATAGCCCGGGTCTGTCAAAGTAACTTTCTAGAGTTAGATGGCGGGCTGGAAATCAGTGAAAACACCAAAGCTGCCATTTTAAAACCACTGTGGGTTACAAAACCAGGAACTCCACTTTACTAGAGAGGTACTTCAACCAACTAAGACATGGTGCCAGGCAACATGCAAAGACAAGTTCAGAAACTTGGCCCCCGGTTCAGACAGCTGAGGGAAAAGCTGAACAAAAATAAGGTTGGACTTGGGTGTGCTCATACCACCAACTTTTGGTTGACTGGCCTAATGGGCTAACCGAAAGGCACCAGAGAAAGGTGGTAGAGATAAGTTACGGACTCCAACAAAATTGACACGTCACACAATTATGTAGGTGTGAAATACAGGTCCCTTGGTGAAAAGGGTTGGGAACTCAAGGATTAGACCATTTGCTATTTTGTATCAGATCACTCTTTCCATTCCATTGTTCAGGGAAGGAGGAGACAAAAAAATTATGTTTGACTCTAGTGGGACTCAAACCCACAACCTTTGAATCTCTTCAACAATCTCTCCTAGCAGTCCAATGCGCTATCCATTGCGCCACAGAGCCATTTTCCAAACAATCCAAATTGACCATTTTTCGTGTGCGGGACATAGCCCGGCTCTGTCAAAGTAATTTTCTAAAGTTAGATGGCGGGCTGGAAATCAGTGAAAACACCAAAGCTGCCATTTTAAAACCACTGTGGGTTACAAAACCAGGAACTCCACTTTACTAGAGAGGTACTTCAACCAACTAAGACATGGTGCCGGGCAACATGCAAAGACAAGTTCAGAAACTTGGCCCCCGGTTCAGACAGCTGAGGGAAAAGCTGAACAAAAAGAAGGTTGGACTTGGGTGTGCTCATACTACCAACTTTTGTTTGACTGGCCTAATGGGCTAACCAAAAGGCACCAGAGAAAGGTGATAGAGATAAGTTACGGACTCCAACAAAATTGACACGTCACACAATTATGTAGCTGTGAAATACAGGTCCCTTGGTGAAAAGGGTTGGGAACTCAAGGATTAGACCATTTGCTATTTTGTATCAGATCACTCTTTCCATTCCATTGTTCAGGGAAGGAGGAGACAAAAAAGTTATGTTTGACTCTAGTGGGACTCGAACCCACAACCTTTGAATCTCTTCAACAATCTCTCCTAGAAGTCCAATGCGCTATCCCTTGCGCCACAGAGCAATTTTGCAAACAAACCAAATTGACCATTTTTCGTGTGCGGGACATAGCCCGGCTGTGTCAAAGTAACTTTTAAAAGTTAGATGGCGGGCTGGAAATCAGTGAAAACACCAAAGCTGCCATTTTAAAACCACTGTGGGTTACAAAACCAGGAACTCCACTTTACTAGAGAGGTACTTCAACCAACTAAGACATGGTGCCAGGCAACATGCAAAGACAAGTTCAGAAACTTGGCCCCCGGTTCAGACAGCTGAGGGAAAAGCTGAACAAAAAGAAGGTTGGACTTGGGTGTGCTCATACTACCAACTTTTGTTTGACTGGCCTAATGGGCTAACCAAAAGGCACCAGAGAAAGGTGGTAGAGATAAGTTACGGACTCCAACAAAATTGACACGTCACACAATTATGTAGCTGTGAAATACAGGTCCCTTGGTGAAAAGGGTTGGGAACTCAAGGATTAGACCATTTGCTATTTTGTATCAGATCACTCTTTCCATTCCATTGTTCAGGGAAGGAGGAGACAAAAAAATTATGTTTGACTCTAGTGGGACTCGAACCCACAACATTTGAATCTCTTCAACAATCTCTCCTAGAAGTCCAATGCGCTATCCATTGCGCCACAAAGCCATTTTGCAAACAAACCAAATTGACCATTTTTCGTGTGCGGGACATAGCCCGGCTCTGTCAAAGTAACTTTCTAAAGTTAGATGGCGGGCTGGAAATCAGTGAAAACACCAAAGCTGCCATATTAAAACCACTGTGGGTTACAAAACCAGGAACTCCACTTTACTAGAGAGGTACTTCAAACAACTAAGACATGGTGCCAGGCAACATGCAAAGACAAGTTCAGAAACTTGGCCCCCGGTTCAGACAGCTGAGGGAAAATCTGAACAAAAAGAAGGTTGGACTTGGGTGTGCTCATACCACCAACTTTTGGTTGACTGGCCTAATGGGCTAACCGAAAGGCACCAGAGAAATGTGGTAGAGATAAGTTACGGACTCCAAACAAAATTTACACGTCCAACAATTATGTAGGTGTGAAATATAGGTCCCTTGGTGAATAGGGTTGGGAACTCAAGGATTACACCATTTGCTATTTTGTATCAGATCACTCTTTCCATTCCATTGTTCAGGGAAGGAGGAGACAAAAAAATTATAATTGACACTAGTGGGATTCGAACCCACAACCTTTGAATCTCTTCAACAATCTCTCCTAGAAGTCCAATGGGCAATCCATTGCGCCACAAAGCCATTTTGCAAACAAACCAAATTGACCATTTTTCGTGTGCGGGACATAGCCCGGCTCTGTCAAAGTAACTTTCTAAAGTTAGATGGCGGGCTGGAAATCAGTGAAAACACCAAAGCTGCCATTTTAAAACCACTGTGGGTTACAAAACCAGGAACTCCACTTTACTAGAGAGGTACTTCAACCAACTAAGACATGGTGCCAGGCAACATGCAAAGACAAGTTCAGAAACTTGGCCCCCGGTTCAGACAGCTGAGGGAAAATCTGAACAAAAAGAAGGTTGGACTTGGGTGTGCTCATACCACCAACTTTTGGTTGACTGGCCTAATGGGCTAACCGAAAGGCACCAGAGAAAGGTGGTAGAGATAAGTTACGGACTCCAAACAAAATTTACACGTCAGACAATTATGTAGGTGTGAAAAATTGGTCCCTTGGTGAATAGGTTTGGGAACTCAAGGATTACACAATTTGCTATTTTGTATCAGATCACTCTTTCCATTCCATTGTTCAGGGAAGGAGGAGACAAAAAAATTATGTTTGACTCTAGTGGGACTCAAACCCACAACCTTTGAATCTCTTCAACAATCTCTCCTAGAAGTCCAATGCGCTATCCATTGCGCCACAGAGTAATTTTGCAAACAAACCAAATTGACCATTTTTCGTGTGCGGGACATAGCCCGGCTCTGTCAAAGTAACTTTCTAAAGTTAGATGGCGGGCTGGAAATCAGTGAAAACACCAAAGCTGCCATTTGAAAGACACTGTGGGATACAAAACCAGGAACTCCACTTTACTAGAGAGGTACTTCAACCAACTAAGACATGGTGCCAGGCAACATGCAAAGACAAGTTCAGAAACTTGGCCCCCGGTTCAGACAGCTGAGGGAAAAGCTGAACAAAAAGAAGGTTGGACTTGGGTGTGCTCATACCACCAACTTTTGGTTGACTGGCCTAATGCGCTAACCGAAAGGCACCAGAGAAAGGTGGTAGAGATAAGTTACGGACTCCAAACAAAATTTACACGTCAGACAATTATGTAGGTGTGAAAAATTGGTCCCTTGGTGAATAGGGTTGGGAACTCAAGGATTACACCATTTGTTATTTTGTATCAGATCACTCTTTCCATTCCATTGTTCAGGGAAGGAGGAGACAAAAAAATAATGTTTGACTCTAGTGGGACTCGAACCCACAACCTTTGAATCTCTTCAACAATCTCTCCTAGAAGTCCAATGCGCTATCCATTGCGCCACAGAGCCATTTTGCAAACAAACCAAATTGACCATTTTTCGTGTGCGGGACATAGCCCGGCTCTGTCAAAGTAACTTTCTAAAGTTAGATGGCGGGCTGGAAATCAGTGAAAACACCAAAGCTGCCATTTAAAACCACTGTGGGTTACAAAACCAGGAACTCCACTTTACTAGAGAGGTACTTCAACCAACTGAGACATGGTGCCAGGCAACATGCAAAGACAAGTTCAGAAACTTGGCCCCCGGTTCAGACAGCTGAGGGAAAAGCTGAACAAAAAGAAGGTTGGACTTGGGTGTGCTCATACCACCAACTTTTGGTTGACTGGCCAAATGGGCTAACCGAAAGGCACCAGAGAAAGGTGGTAGAGATAAGTTACGGACTCCAACAAAATTGACACGTCAGACAATTATGTAGGTGTGAAATATAGGTCCCTTGGTGAAAAGGGTTGGGAACTCAAGGATTAGACCATTTGCTATTTTGTATCAGATCACTCTTTCCATTCCAATGTTCAGGGAAGGAGGAGACAAAAAAATTATATTTGACTCTAGTGGGACTCGAACCCACAACCTTTGAATCTCTTCAACAATCTCTCCTAGAAGTCCAATGCGCTATCCATTGCGCCACAGAGCCATTTTTCAAAAAAAACAAATTGACCATTTTTTGTGTGCGGGACATAGCCCGGCTCTGTCAAAGTAACTTTTAAAAGTTAGATGGCGGGCTGGAAATCAGTGAAAACACCAAAGCTGCCATTTTAAAACCACTGTGGGTTACAAAACCAGGAACTCCACTTTACTAGAGAGGCACTTCAACCAACTAAGACATGGTGCCAGGCAACATGCAAAGACAAGTTCAGAAACTTGGCCCCCGGTTCAGACAGCTGAGGGAAAATCTGAACAAAAAGAAGGTTGGACTTGGGTGTGCTCATACCACCAACTTTTGGTTGACTGGCCTAATGGGCTAACAGAAAGGCACCAGAGAAAGGTGGTAGAGATAGGTTACGGACTCCAAACAAAATTTACACGTCAGACAATTATGTAGGTGTGAAAAATTGGTCCCTTGGTGAATAGGGTTGGGAACACAAGGATTACACAATTTGCTATTTTGTATCAGATCACTCTTTCCATTCCATTGTTCAGGGAAGGAGGAGACAAAAAAATAATGTTTGACTCTAGTGGGACTCGAACCCACAACCTTTGAATCTCTTCAACAATCTCTCCTAGAAGTCCAATGCGCTATCCATTGCGCCACAGAGCCATTTTGCAAACAAACCAAATTGACCATTTTTCGTGTGCGGGACATAGCCCGGCTCTGTCAAAGTAACTTTCTAAAGTTAGATGGCGGGCTGGAAATCAGTGAAAACACCAAAGCTGCCATTTAAAACCACTGTGGGTTACAAAACCAGGAACTCCACTTTACTAGAGAGGTACTTCAACCAACTGAGACATGGTGCCAGGCAACATGCAAAGACAAGTTCAGAAACTTGGCCCCCGGTTCAGACAGCTGAGGGAAAAGCTGAACAAAAAGAAGGTTGGACTTGGGTGTGCTCATACCACCAACTTTTGGTTGACTGGCCAAATGGGCTAACCGAAAGGCACCAGAGAAAGGTGGTAGAGATAAGTTACGGACTCCAACAAAATTGACACGTCAGACAATTATGTAGGTGTGAAATATAGGTCCCTTGGTGAAAAGGGTTGGGAACTCAAGGATTAGACCATTTGCTATTTTGTATCAGATCACTCTTTCCATTCCAATGTTCAGGGAAGGAGGAGACAAAAAAATTATATTTGACTCTAGTGGGACTCGAACCCACAACCTTTGAATCTCTTCAACAATCTCTCCTAGAAGTCCAATGCGCTATCCATTGCGCCACAGAGCCATTTTTCAAAAAAAACAAATTGACCATTTTTTGTGTGCGGGACATAGCCCGGCTCTGTCAAAGTAACTTTTAAAAGTTAGATGGCGGGCTGGAAATCAGTGAAAACACCAAAGCTGCCATTTTAAAACCACTGTGGGTTACAAAACCAGGAACTCCACTTTACTAGAGAGGCACTTCAACCAACTAAGACATGGTGCCAGGCAACATGCAAAGACAAGTTCAGAAACTTGGCCCCCGGTTCAGACAGCTGAGGGAAAATCTGAACAAAAAGAAGGTTGGACTTGGGTGTGCTCATACCACCAACTTTTGGTTGACTGGCCTAATGGGCTAACAGAAAGGCACCAGAGAAAGGTGGTAGAGATAGGTTACGGACTCCAAACAAAATTTACACGTCAGACAATTATGTAGGTGTGAAAAATTGGTCCCTTGGTGAATAGGGTTGGGAACACAAGGATTACACAATTTGCTATTTTGTATCAGATCACTCTTTCCATTCCATTGTTCAGGGAAGGAGGAGACAAAAAAATTATGCTTGACTCTAGTGGGACTCGAACCCACAACCTTTGAATCTTTTCAACAATCTCTCCTAGAAGTCCAATGCGCTATCCATTGCGCCACAGAGCCATTTTACAAACAAACCAAATTGACCATTTTTCGTGTGCGGGACATAGCCCGGCTCTGTCAAAGTAACTTTCTAAAGTTAGATGGCGGGCTGGAAATCAGTGAAAACACCAAAGCTGCCATTTGAAAGACACTGTGGGATACAAAACCAGGAACTCCACTTTACTAGAGAGGTACTTCAACCAACTAAGACATGGTGCCAGGCAACATGCAAAGACAAGTTCAGAAACTTGGCCCCCGGTTCAGACAGCTGAGGGAAAAGCTGAACAAAAAGAAGGTTGGACTTGGGTGTGCTCATACCACCAACTTTTGTTGACTGGCCTAATGCGCTAACCGAAAGGCACCAGAGAAAGGTGGTAGAGATAAGTTACGGACTCCAAACAAAATTTACACGTCACACAATTATGTAGGTGTGAAAAATAGGTCCCTTTGGTGAATAGGGTTGGGAACTCAAGGATTACACCATTTGTTATTTTGTATCAGATCACTCTTTCCATTCCATTGTTCAGGGAAGGAGGAGACAAAAAAATTATGTTTGACTCTAGTGGGACTCGAACCCACAACCTTTGAATCTCTTCAACAATCTCTCCTAGAAGTCCAATGCGCTATCCATTGCGCCACAGAGCCATTTTGCTAACAAACCAAATTGACCATTTTTCGTGTGCGGGACATAGCCCGGCTCTGTCAAAGTAACTTTCTAAAGTTAGATGGCGGGCTGGAAATCAGTGAAAACACCAAAGCTGCCATTTGAAAGACACTGTGGGATACAAAACCAGGAACTCCACTTTACTAGAGAGGTACTTCAACCAACTAAGACATGGTGCCAGGCAACATGCAAAGACAAGTTCAGAAACTTGGCCCCCGTTTCAGACAGCTGAGGGAAAAGCTGAACAAAAAGAAGGTTGGACTTGGGTGTGCTCATACCACCAACTTTTGGTTGACTGGCCTAATGGGCTAACCGAAAGGCACCAGAGAAAGGTGGTAGAGATAAGTTACGGACTCCAAACAAAATTTACACGTCAGACAATTATGTAGGTGTGAAAAATAGGTCCCTTGGTGAATAGGGTTGGGAACTCAAGGATTACACCATTTGCTATTTTGTATCAGATCACTCTTTCCATTCCATTGTTCAGGGAAGGAGGAGACAAAAAAATTATGTTTGACACTAGTGGGACTCGAAACCACAACCTTTGAATCTCTTCAACAATCTCTCCTAGAAATCCAATGCGCTATCCATTGCGCCACAGAGCCATTTTACAAATAGACCAAATTGACCATTTTTCGTGTGCGGGACATAGCCCGGCTCTGTCAAAGTAACTTTCTAAAGTTAGATGGCGGGCTGGAAATCAGTGAAAACACCAAAGCTGCCATTTGAAAGACACTGTGGGATACAAAACCAGGAACTCCACTTTACTAGAGAGGTACTTCAACCAACTAAGACATGGTGCCAGGCAACATGCAAAGACAAGTTCAGAAACTTGGCCCCCGGTTCAGACAGCTGAGGGAAAAGCTGAACAAAAAGAAGGTTGGACTTGGGTGTGCTCATACCACCAACTTTTGGTTGACTGGCCTAATGCGCTAACCGAAAGGCACCAGAGAAAGGTGGTAGAGATAAGTTACGGACTCCAAACAAAATTTACACGTCAGACAATTATGTAGGTGTGAAAAATATGTCCCTTGGTGAATAGGGTTGGGAACTCAAGGATTACACCATTTGTTATTTTGTATCAGATCACTCTTTCCATTCCATTGTTCAGGGAAGGAGGAGACAAAAAAATTATGTTTGACTCTAGTGGGACTCAAACCCACAACCTTTGAATCTCTTCAACAATCTCCCCTAGACGTCCAATGCGCTATCCATTGCCCCACAGAGCCATTTTGCTAACAAAACAAATTGACCATTTTTCGTGTGCGGGACATAGCCCGGCTCTGTCAAAGTAACTTTCTAAAGTTAGATGGCGGGCTGGAAATCAGTGAAAACACCAAAGCTGCCATTTGAAAGACACTGTGGGATACAAAACCAGGAACTCCACTTTACTAGAGAGGTACTTCAACCAACTAAGACATGGTGCCAGGCAACATGCAAAGACAAGTTCAGAAACTTGGCCCCCGGTTCAGACAGCTGAGGGAAAAGCTGAACAAAAAGAAGGTTGGACTTGGGTGTGCTCATACCACCAACCTTTGGTTGACTGGCCTAATGCGCTAACCGAAAAGCACCAGAGAATGGTGGTAGAGATAAGTTACGGACTCCAACAAAATTTACACGTCAGACAATTATGTAGGTGTGAAATATAGGTCCCTTGGTGAAAATGGTTGGGAACTCAAGGACTAGACCATTTGCTATTTTGTATCAGATCACTCTTTCCATTCCATTGTTCAGGGAAGGAGGAGACAAAATTTTTTTGTTTGACTCTAGTGGGACTCAAACCCACAACCTTTGAATCTCTTCAACAATCTCCCCTAGACGTCCAATGCGCTATCCATTGCCCCACAGAGCCATTTTGCAAACAAACCAAATTGACCATTTTTCGTGTGCGGGACATAGCCCGGCTCTGTCAAAGTAACTTTCTAAAGTTAGATGGCGGGCTGGAAATCAGTGAAAACACCAAAGCTGCCATTTTAAAACCACTGTGGCTTACAAAACCAGGAACTCCACTTTACTAGAGAGGTACTTCAACCAACTAAGACATGGTGCCAGGCAACATGCAAAGACAAGTTCAGAAACTTGGCCCCCGGTTCAGACAGCTGAGGGAAAATCTGAACAAAAAGAAGTTTGGACTTGGGTGTGCTCATACCACCAACTTTTGGTTGACTGGCCTAATGGGCTAACCGAAAGGCACCAGAGAAAGGTGGTAGAGATAGGTTACGGACTCCAAACTAAATTTACACGTCAGACAATTATGTAGGTGTGAAAAATTGGTCCCTTGGTGAATAGGGTTGGGAACACAAGGATTACACAATTTGCTATTTTGTATCAGATCACTCTTTCCATTCCATACCTTAAGGGAACTCTGAGACGGGAGCCGTATGGTTAGTGAAGAAAGTCCCATTGCAAATGTACGGTCCCTTACCTGACGTCTTGCGACGTCGCAGAAAATCGCGGACGGCGTCGGGCCGTGGGCGGCGGAGAGCTCTTTCAGGAAGTCACTCAAAAAAACGTCTCGGACTTTCGGTTTCCGTTTTATAAAAATGACAAATTTTGACTTTTTTCTGCATTCTCGAAAATTCCCACAAGAGGGAAAATAAATCATATTGCAAGCGCACGAGCACGTGGCAAACGAGCGCGGCCTTTTCTCCTAAACTGAAAATATTTCGAAGACGAAACTCGGCGAGCGTAGGTTTGGAGTAATGGGCAGTTGGCCCCGAACAAGATGGCGTCGAGACCTCGGCGCTTTTTGAGTTATGGCCATTTTTCTGGGATTAAAGGGTTAAAACGCAAGTAGGGTGCTAATTTGACCGCTTCATGTCAAAGTACATAAGCATACGGTGTCAGGAAAAAAAGAACCAGCCATTTGTCTATCATAATTTAAGAGAAATCGTACATTGACCGTTTGGTGATGTTCACAAAGAGGAATTTATTTTTCAAAAAATTCACAGATCCAGTTGCAGTGTGTTCAGACGTACATTTTTAAGTGGGTCTCGAAGCTCTGCGAGAATCCTGTGATTTTATATGATTTTATGAAATAACACACACTCATTTAACCCTCTTTAAATAAGTCAGTTCTTAACATAAAGACTTAAAACTCAATATTATATAAGAGCCTACGCCAAGGAGGGTATGTGTTCAATTTCAAGTACCTTAAAATGGTGCCACAGGGTCAGGTTTGAAGGGTAATAAGGTCAGATCTTTTCAAAACTTCACTTGTGTGATTAGACAACCCTCATGAACTGTAATCAGTCATTTTTCCCAACAGATGTCAAAGAAAGGCTCTCTCACACAAACACACACACACAAAAAGGAAGGATGGAGTGAAAAAGTACGGTGCTTAAAGACACACAAAGCCTGCAATGGCATTACTATTATCTCCAGGCCGTGCCGAGTTCAACGAGACGCCCCGCTTGACCGTAGCTCGCTCGGTCTGAGCGCAGCGACCGTTACAAGAGAACGGACACAAATGACCTTTTGACCTCAATGTCAATTTTATTTGCTTTTGGGAGACAGAGAGAGAACCGTTAAGGTTAGAAACACAATTTGACCTCAGGAATGTTCTTAAGGTCCTCCCGATCTGTGCAAGCCTAACCTTGACCTTGTGGCATTAACCCTTGACAGTTAAAAGAAGGTGTTTACATCAAACAGTTTACAATGACATGTCTCCCCATTGGAATACATTGACTGCACCTCTAAATTCAACCTGAAGCCTATGTGGGTTATGAATGTCTTATGAACCTGTCTTTGATGTCAGTCCATCATGCCACTATGAGGTCTACCTGTGTTGATTCTAAGCTTCCTGGAGCAACCGGAAGTGATAAAATCACCCTAAAAGTGTTTTGCCATAGCCAACCAGCAGTTTGTGATATATAGTGCATTCAACCCTATGTAAATCAGTCAGTTCTTAACGTATAGACTTAAAACTCAGGATTCTGTAAAAGCATACCCGATCAGGATAGGTGTTTACTTATAGCTTCCTGTGCCAACCGGAAGTGCCTTAAAATGGGGTCATAGGTGCTGTCTCAAAGGGTTAAAAAGTCAGATCTTTCCAAAACTTTAAGTGTGTGATTAGGCAACCCTCATGAAGTGTAAATCAGTCATTTCTCTAACAGATGTCAAAGAAAAGCTCACACACACAACACAGACACACACAGCAAGGATGGAATGAAAAGTATGGTGCTTAAAGACACACAGAGCCATTAAATGCTTTAGGGGGATCCAGACTTCCATACCCGCTCTGGGAGCACTATACTGCGGGCAAAAATCAATGGGTGCTGGCCTGAGTGATTTATGGAGGTTTCCAAAAAAATGTCAAAAATATTCTGTTTTTTTTTCTTGAAATATTTTATGTTTTTCATCTCGAGTCAATGGCCTGATGATTTATGGAGTTTTTCCAAAAAACTCAAAAATATTCAAAGTCCAAACTTTTCGTGCACCTGATATTTTTTTTTGGGTTACCAGGTGCCATGGTTGAAATTGCTTTTAGGGGCATCCAGAATTCCATAACCCGCTCTGGGAGCACTATTCTACGGCCCAAATCAATGTGTGCTGGCCTGAGTGATTTAGGAGGTTTTCAAAAAAAAGTCTGAAATATTCTGTTTTTTCTTCTGGAATTTTTGGTTTTGTTTTTTCTTCTCGTGTCAATGGGGGTCCGGCCTGAGTGATTTAAGGAGGTTTCCAAAAAAAGTCAAAAATATTCTATGTTTCATGTTTTGGGTTACCAGCGTCATTTTTCAAACGGTTTTAAATGCTTCATTTTGGCCTTTTAAAAACAAAATGTTATTTTCGACTATGAAATCCAAAAAGCACTTTTTTAAAGGGGTTGATAAGTTTTTTCTAATTTATTCACATTTTTGGACTTCATATTAAATCAGATGCAAATGCACAAAACATATTCCTTAAGTACAAGTAAACATTTCAAAAAAAAATTATGATAATAAAATGTGACTAAAGTATCTTCATACAGTTCTTATACATGTGTAATTGACCTTAAAATCGAAAGAATTTCAAAAAACGGCACAGAAAGCACTTTTTTAAAGGAGGTTATACGTTTTTTCCAAATTTTTGACATTTTTGACTTTTGACTTCCTATGAAATCACATTCCAAATGCACAAAACATATTCCTTAAGTTCAAATAAACATTTACAAAAAATTATGATAATAAAATGTGACTAATGTATTTTCATACAGTTCTTATACATGTGTAATTGACCTAAAAATCGAAAGAATTTCGAAAAACGGTCCAGAAAGCACTTTTTTAAAGGTTTTTTTTTTCCAAATTTTTGACATTTTTGACTTTTGACTTCCTATGAAATCACATTCCAAATGCACAAAACATATACCTTAAGTTCAACAAAAAAAAAAATCGAAAAAAATTATGTTAATAAAATTTGAAAAAAGTATTTTCATATAGTTCTTACACATGTGTAATTGACATAAAACTCGAAAGAATTTCGAAAAACGGTCCAGAAAGCACTTTTTTAAGGGGGTGATAATTTTGCCAAAACTTTCAAAATCTCAAAATTTACTCTTGGGTCTTGACTTGCGTTACATAAAGCCTATGAAAAACTTAGATAGAACACACTCGCCCACTATAGGAATTTTGGAGTGTTACACAGCTCATTTGCAGCATGGCATTTGCCATCAACTTTGGATGAAACACCGCCAGAAGTAGTGTACTTGTCCATCGTGTATATGCTGCGCTCGGTGCCAATAACTTGCCATGTTATTTTGTACAATTGGGGGGGGGACTTCCCTTACATTGTTCAGGGAAGGAGGAGACAAAAAAATATGGTTGACTCTAGTGGGACTTGAACCCACAACCTTTGAATCTCTTCAACAATCTCTCCTAGAAGTCCAATGCGCTATCCATTGCGCCACAGAGCCATTTTGCAAACAAACCAAATTGACCATTTT